>NC_136647.1:25781861-25821861 GCF_949748355.1 Melanostigma gelatinosum | reverse complement strand
GACAGAAACAGATGGTATTGTCCTCTGTGTTTTACCAGACCGCTGCTGCAACACAGAATACTGCTCAAAGCTCAACAGGGGGAAAGCGTACTGACTGACGTGCAGAAGTTACAAGACGAAGGAGAGCCGTGCTGTTCACTAATGTGGCACCGGGTGGCACTGTGTGCTGGCAACATAACCCAGCAGCTCACCTGCTACCAGAAGTCCATCACCTCTCTGTCGGTAATGTTCTGGCACCATATCTGTATAATTACTTAAACCTGGTACGTCAGCAGATTAATGCAGATAGATCATGTTGGAATCTGTCATAATGGAGAAGTCTGGTCTTAAAGTGAATCCTTTTATTTACTGTGTCTTTTGGCACTGAGCAAAGGTAACATTTTTATCTAAGTCTCTATCGCCATCATGTGGAGCCACTACGTCAGTGCAGCTGTGTTTCCAAGTGTCCCTTTATACAGGAGGAGAGCGTCTCAATTGGAGATAAGTTAAGGTTAGGGTAAGAGTCAGGCTTAGGATGAAATAAATCCTTTCTACCATCTAAAGACGTCACTTCATCCCCAGCTCCAGGCCACATAAAGGACTGTTTCCTGTCAACTGTTAAAAAAACAACAACTTTTGATTTGATTGACTTTTGTGTTTGTGAACAGAGTGAAGAGACTCCGTGGCAGAAGGTCAGCCTTCTGCTGGAGTTTGGAGAGTGGTTGTACTGTCACAACTTCCCCGAAGCCGATGCCCAACACCAGGTCCTGTGGGCCATAGACATCCTTCTACACTTGGAAAGTGAACAGGCAGAAGGATCAGGTAGAACGCATCGACTCGTCTTGTTCATTGTATCACAACTGTGTGACTGACCAGTTAGTTGTGTTAACTATGTTACCGTGTACTCTTAAAATCTACAGGCAAAGTTCACAGATTTTCAGAATTCCCCTTGAGGGACCCATGTGGGCAACACGGTGTTAGTCTGAGCAGTAACATCTGATCTGTCTGATCCAGAAAGGAGCCGTGCCACAGCTTTTTGATAATTTCATCAGCAATTTGTACCCTCATTTTGATTGTGTAAACATTAAACAAAGCAATTATTGTTCAGTGGAAAAGGAACTGACTGGACAAAGAAGCAGATTTCTCAACCTCCCATGTGAGCATAGCGTAGCGCTATTTAAAAGACTGAGGGGTCCTTTGTATTCTCCTGCTATGAGCCCCGTTAACTATTCCCTGAGAGACCAACTGAACACCCAAATAACAGAACAAGTGGGAACTAATTACAGAGATATGTGCCTCTGCATTGTTGGCTTCATTTGTTATTCTTAGTGTAATGATGCTGTGCAATTCTACTTCCGGATTATTCTACACATCTGTTAAACGCTTGTCACAGTCAATCTTTCATGTTGTTTTTCCTCTAGAGGACGACTCCAAAAAACAGGATCTGAGCTCAGCGGAAGGCGAGTCCCTGGTGGGAGTACGGGGCGTGTTATTGACGGAAGGTTTGTCGGATCTGAAGGAGGTGCGGCGCCTCGACAGCTTGGTACGAGCGCACGCTCTGCTCGCTGTCATGGCGGACAGGACTTCACCCGAGCACCAGCTTCACCTGCTCAGAGCCTGCGTCTTTGTGCTGCGGATATGGCAGGTAGTGCGTCTCTAACTCTGACAATGTGGACGATGAGGCTGTTGTTCAAATGCGTAGTCGAATGTTTAAGTTGAGTGTGGAGCGTGTGTGCACCGTCTGTCACTCCAGGTGTCCATGGGGGTAGTTTGGGAGATTTCCAATGAGATGGCAAAGAGCCAGCCTCCGACCTCTGCTGCATCCAAAAGGGACAAAGCCAAGGGCCAAGGCAGAAAAGGGAAAGCTGTAAGTCTTATTGCTCAAACTTCATTTTGAATAGCGTTGATTTACACGGCTTAGTGTAAAGCCCTAGGTATTTACCTTCCAATGATAAAGCGGTGGCTTTGATTGGTTTGTCAATAACAGTCATCTACCGTTTAATATATCAAAATAATCTGTTTCGGCCAGCCTACCCCTGCAGAAGAGAGACCTGAAGCCGTTGTCTTGGATCAGGAGCTTCCTTCCACGCCACAGGACTGGGCTCGCTACGTCTGTCCTGAACAGGCCCGGCTCATCTTCAGAACCAGCGCTCACCCCCACTGCATCAATGCACACAGCATTACAAAGCAGGCAGGTCTCAGAGTCATCACTATACCGGGTATGGTGTTGTCCCTCATTTCAGTCTGGTTTTCAGCATAGCAGGGATTGTGGCTGCTGGTTGTATAGAACTAGGGGTGACACTTGGTGTCGATGTCGCTCTAAGAAGCTGTCCTTTGTTGGTGAAGAGGAAGTTCATTTATTGATCTCTGTGGGTCACATTCTGATGTTCTAAGAGGTTGAAACTTCAGCATTCTGAAATAAATATGTGTTGAGATTGGGTTTGATGGCACCGGGGCCACTTCCTGTTCTGATAAAGCACCGGATAGTATTAATATGGAACATTTTTCGGCTATGCACGTAAGAATATGGTTTTTATTTCTGTATTTTTGATTTTGTTTGGCTGCAGACTCGAAGCCTGTTTTGTCTCGACCTGCTGGAAAAGGAGCTCCACTCCCTCTCACTCGACCACCTGACGCTGCCCATCATGCATCTTGCTGAGACCATCGCTCAAGACCTGTTGGAGAGGAGGAGCCTCTCAGACCTCTACCGACTGAGGTAAGAACACTGGGGAGTTAAACGGGGAAACTCCACAGCTCTTACACGTTAAAGTCCTTTGGGAGTAGTACTGCATGTGAGAGGAAATACACACCCGATCTCCAACCGAACTGTCTGCAGTCCAGTTGCATTGTGGGTAATCTAGATGCCAGGTTTTGACCGGGAAGAGGAATGCATTGGATTAAAAACCTGGTTATGCTGCATCGATTTCGATCCTTTTTCTTAACTGAACATTGCATGTTTGAAAATGTTGTCAAAGTGCAATGCTAAAGTTTTTAAATATATTATATACATTTACTTTAATTGAATTGTGTGCCACTGCAAGCTAATGATTTGACTAAAGTCAAACTTGCTTCATTTACAGTCAACCGTCCAATCACAGAACTGATGAGCATCAACTTATAGCCGAATTAGTTACCGTACTTTTAGTTACTTTCAGAAATAATGAAGTGACTTTGTATGTCTCTTGTGGCTCTTTCTTCTCCCCCAATTAGGATTGTGAGGCGCTGTAGTCAGCTGGGTTTGGAGACGCATTCACCGTATCAGGAGGAGCTCCTGAATCTGAGTAAGATCCAAGAACAAGAACAGATGGGGTAAGACAACACGGCCGTACAGATTTATTGCTTGTACATTTAGCTTAAATGACCTGTGATCTCATGTTCATGGTTCGAGGTGCCACAAAGTGATGGCTTTGTCACAGGAGAGAAGAGGCCTTCACAAAGCTTCCAATCAGGTGCTTCTTACAAAGTAGATAGATGGATGTTTTCAATTCTGCTTCAAATCAACTCAAAGAAATGACAATGAACATGAACAACGTTTGACTTACTCTAGTTGTATTACTTCTAGGAGGATTGTTAGCAATCGCTCACAGGTGACTTATATTGATGGAGATTGACGATGGTATCGTTCCTTTATATGCACATAGTGAGAAGATCACTTTGTGGTGCATTTTGCGACACATTTCTAAAAACAAGGGACACTAATGATGCATGTATGTCATCTGGACAACCTCCACATGATGGCAGTATTGTAACTTGATTCACTTTTTATTCACTGATATATTTTTGCCAACAGATGGCACCACAGTCTCCCTTGCAGTACTACTAGTAAGAAGCCCTCTTTTCTTCTTCCAAACACAATCATCCCATCTCCCCAATTAAGCAAGACAACACTGTGCGGGGTGAAACTGTAACATTAACTCAGACTGCAGACTGTGTTGAAAGTAAGACAGTATTGTTCTCAGCCGTGACCTCATTTTACACGTTTAGTCTGTTGCTCATTATCAGTCGGTGGGATAAGTCTGGGAGCAGGAAGGGTGGGAGAGTCTTCCTCTCGCTTTACTGTCAAACGTCTGTGTGTGATCATAACAATCCAACTGAGAGCTGGACTGAGATTTCTATCCAGTAGATATCATGCAAATTGAACACTGATTTGAAACAGCGTCTCCCCCCTGAACCAAATGTATTTACAAAACTCTCAGTTTAACTGATGTGGTGTTATATTATGAGTTCTGAAAATACTATAAGGTTGTCGTACATTGTCAGATTTTTGAATTATATAAGAAATATGATATTGTTTCCAAGACAAAGACATATTTAGAAAGTTTGTCACACATTTATTTGTATTGTGCTCCTCTGTAAACAGTATACATACAGTACATACAGTTTACATGAACATGCTGTGTTCTATGTGACAAATACAACTGTCTCCTTCTTGACTTGTGAGCAGATGCAAAGAGCTGCTGACGGCTTCCTGTGTGTGTGTGAGGAGCTTCCCAAACCCACCAGCACAGAAGAAGCAGATGGAGACAAACTACGTCCTCTGTGCCGGTGGGGACGGGACGCCCCTCCTCCTCCTCTCGGCTGGTGGGTGGAGCGGGTGGTGTCGGAGGGGGGGGAGGGGCAGGGAGGACGTCACCGTACTCACTGGGTCTCAGGAGTCCTGCCCTGTGAGACACAAACACAAGAGATGAATACTTTTAACTCAACTATACAACCTTTACATTGTTCAATGATGGAATCTTATTACTGATACTTCTGTCGTCTTAGTGAGGGATTACTTACTCAGCCCACTGAAAGAAAGGCGACCACCGCTCTCCATCTGGTCCTGCAGTCATCCATCCTTCTCATCTGGTCATGTGGTCTCTGTTGTCTAGGAGATCCAGGATGTTGCTTCCTGTGTTACAGCCATCGATACCTGAGTAAAAGAGACTTGGAAAACTTTTCTTAACGTTAGTAATTTTTACCATACCTATCAGCGCTAAAGTGGGTCAATCCAACGGCCCCAGTGCAAGGCGCTACATGGGGTGTCATCAGCCCTGACAGATGCAAAGGCTACCATGAGAACCACTGGTCCTGCTTCAAAGTGGACTCAGTGGTTGCTCCGATGACATTTCCGGGAGGATTGATCCATCCAGCATGCATATGAGTAGATACCAAAGAAAAGCCCCAGTGCAAGGCGCTACATGGGGTGTCACTAGCTCAGCCAGACTCAAAGGCCGACCCTCAAGAATAAAGAAAGGTTGAGCTGTGAAAAAATGAAGATCCTACAGAAAAGCCCCCGTGCAAGGCGCTACATGGGGTGTCATCAGCCCTGACAGATGCAAAGGCTACCATGAGAACCACTGGTCCTGCTTCAAAGTGGACTCAGTGGTTGCTCCGATGACATTTCCGGGAGGATTGATCCATCCAGCATGCATATGAGTAGATGCCAAAGAAAAGCCCCAGTGCAAGGCGCTACATGGGGTGTCATCAGCCCTGACAGATGCAAAGGCTACCATGAGAACCACTGGTCCTGCTTCAAAGTGGACTCAGTGGTTGCTCCGATGACATTTCCGGGAGGATTGATCCATCCAGCATGCATATGAGTAGATACCAAAGAAAAGCCCCAGTGCAAGGCGCTACATGGGGTGTCACTAGCTCAGCCAGACTCAAAGGCCGACCCTCAAGAATAAAGAAAGGTTGAGCTGTGAAAAAATGAAGATCCTACAGAAAAGCCCCCGTGCAAGGCGCTACATGGGGTATCATCAGCCCTGACAGATGCAAAGGCTACCATGAGAACCACTGGTCCTGCTTCAAAGTGGACTCAGTGGTTGCTCCGATGACATTTCCGGGAGGATTGATCCATCCAGCATGCATATGAGTAGATGCCAAAGAAAAGCCCCAGTGCAAGGCGCTACATGGGGTGTCATCAGCCCTGACAGATGCAAAGGCTACCATGAGAACCACTGGTCCTGCTTCAAAGTGGACTCAGTGGTTGCTCCGATGACATTTCCGGGAGGATTGATCCATCCAGCATGCATATGAGTAGATGCCAAAGAAAAGCCCCAGTGCAAGGCGCTACATGGGGTGTCATCAGCCCTGACAGATGCAAAGGCTACCATGAGAACCACTGGTCCTGCTTCAAAGTGGACTCAGTGGTTGCTCCGATGACATTTCCGGGAGGATTGATCCATCCAGCATGCATATGAGTAGATACCAAAGAAAAGCCCCAGTGCAAGGCGCTACATGGGGTGTCACTAGCTCAGCCAGACTCAAAGGCCGACCCTCAAGAATAAAGAAAGGTTGAGCTGTGAAAAAATGAAGATCCTACAGAAAAGCCCCCGTGCAAGGCGCTACATGGGGTGTCATCAGCCCTGACAGATGCAAAGGCTACCATGAGAACCACTGGTCCTGCTTCAAAGTGGACTCAGTGGTTGCTCCGATGACATTTCCGGGAGGATTGATCCATCCAGCATGCATATGAGTAGATGCCAAAGAAAAGCCCCAGTGCAAGGCGCTACATGGGGTGTCACTAGCTCAGCCAGACTCAAAGGCCGACCCTCAAGAATAAAGAAAGGTTGAGCTGTGAAAAAATGAAGATCCTACAGAAAAGCCCCCGTGCAAGGCGCTACATGGGGTATCATCAGCCCTAACAGATGCAAAGGCTACCATGAGAACCACTGGTCCTGCTTCAAAGTGGACTCAGTGGTTGCTCCGATGACATTTCCGGGAGGATTGATCCATCCAGCATGCATATGAGTAGATGCCAAAGAAAAGCCCCAGTGCAAGGCGCTACATGGGGTGTCATCAGCCCTGACAGATGCAAAGGCTACCATGAGAACCACTGGTCCTGCTTCAAAGTGGACTCAGTGGTTGCTCCGATGACATTTCCGGGAGGATTGATCCATCCAGCATGCATATGAGTAGATGCCAAAGAAAAGCCCCAGTGCAAGGCGCTACATGGGGTGTCATCAGCCCTGACAGATGCAAAGGCTACCATGAGAACCACTGGTCCTGCTTCAAAGTGGACTCAGTGGTTGCTCCGATGACATTTCCGGGAGGATTGATCCATCCAGCATGCATATGAGTAGATACCAAAGAAAAGCCCCAGTGCAAGGCGCTACATGGGGTGTCACTAGCTCAGCCAGACTCAAAGGCCGACCCTCAAGAATAAAGAAAGGTTGAGCTGTGAAAAAATGAAGATCCTACAGAAAAGCCCCCGTGCAAGGCGCTACATGGGGTGTCATCAGCCCTGACAGATGCAAAGGCTACCATGAGAACCACTGGTCCTGCTTCAAAGTGGACTCAGTGGTTGCTCCGATGACATTTCCGGGAGGATTGATCCATCCAGCATGCATATGAGTAGATGCCAAAGAAAAGCCCCAGTGCAAGGCGCTACATGGGGTGTCATCAGCCCTGACAGATGCAAAGGCTACCATGAGAACCACTGGTCCTGCTTCAAAGTGGACTCAGTGGTTGCTCTGATGACATTTCCGGGAGGATTGATCCATCCAGCATGCATATGAGTAGATACCAAAGAAAAGCCCCAGTGCAAGGCGCTACATGGGGTGTCACTAGCTCAGCCAGACTCAAAGGCCGACCCTCAAGAATAAAGAAAGGTTGAGCTGTGAAAAAATGAAGATCCTACAGAAAAGCCCCCGTGCAAGGCGCTACATGGGGTGTCATCAGCCCTGACAGATGCAAAGGCTACCATGAGAACCACTGGTCCTGCTTCAAAGTGGACTCAGTGGTTGCTCCGATGACATTTCCGGGAGGATTGATCCATCCAGCATGCATATGAGTAGATGCCAAAGAAAAGCCCCAGTGCAAGGCGCTACATGGGGTGTCATCAGCCCTGACAGATGCAAAGGCTACCATGAGAACCACTGGTCCTGCTTCAAAGTGGACTCAGTGGTTGCTCCGATGACATTTCCGGGAGGATTGATCCATCCAGCATGCATATGAGTAGATACCAAAGAAAAGCCCCAGTGCAAGGCGCTACATGGGGTGTCACTAGCTCAGCCAGACTCAAAGGCCGACCCTCAAGAATAAAGAAAGGTTGAGCTGTGAAAAAATGAAGATCCTACAGAAAAGCCCCTGTGCAAGGCGCTACATGGGGTATCATCAGCCCTGACGGATGCAAAGGCTACCATGAGAACCACTGGTCCTGCTTCAAAGTGGACTCAGTGGTTGCTCCGATGACATTTCCGGGAGGATTGATCCATCCAGCATGCATATGAGTAGATGCCAAAGAAAAGCCCCAGTGCAAGGCGCTACATGGGGTGTCATCAGCCCTGACAGATGCAAAGGCTACCATGAGAACCAATGGTCCTGCTTCAAAGTGGACTCAGTGGTTGCTCCGATGACATTTCCGGGAGGATTGATCCATCCAGCATGCATATGAGTAGATACCAAAGAAAAGCCCCAGTGCAAGGCGCTACATGGGGTGTCACTAGCTCAGCCAGACTCAAAGGCCGACCCTCAAGAATAAAGAAAGGTTGAGCTGTGAAAAAATGAAGATCCTACAGAAAAGCCCCCGTGCAAGGCGCTACATGGGGTGTCATCAGCCCTGACGGATGCAAAGGCTACCATGAGAACCACTGGTCCTGCTTCAAAGTGGACTCAGTGGTTGCTCCGATGACATTTCCGGGAGGATTGATCCATCCAGCATGCATATGAGTAGATGCCAAAGAAAAGCCCCAGTGCAAGGCGCTACATGGGGTGTCATCAGCCCTGACAGATGCAAAGGCTACCATGAGAACCACTGGTCCTGCTTCAAAGTGGACTCAGTGGTTGCTCCGATGACATTTCCGGGAGGATTGATCCATCCAGCATGCATATGAGTAGATACCAAAGAAAAGCCCCAGTGCAAGGCGCTACATGGGGTGTCACTAGCTCAGCCAGACTCAAAGGCCGACCCTCAAGAATAAAGAAAGGTTGAGCTGTGAAAAAATGAAGATCCTACAGAAAAGCCCCCGTGCAAGGCGCTACATGGGGTATCATCAGCCCTGACAGATGCAAAGGCTACCATGAGAACCACTGGTCCTGCTTCAAAGTGGACTCAGTGGTTGCTCCGATGACATTTCCGGGAGTATTGATCCATCCAGCATGCATATGAGTAGATGCCAAAGAAAAGCCCCAGTGCAAGGCGCTACATGGGGTGTCATCAGCCCTGACAGATGCAAAGGCTACCATGAGAACCACTGGTCCTGCTTCAAAGTGGACTCAGTGGTTGCTCCGATGACATTTCCGGGAGGATTGATCCATCCAGCATGCATATGAGTAGATGCCAAAGAAAAGCCCCAGTGCAAGGCGCTACATGGGGTGTCATCAGCCCTGACAGATGCAAAGGCTACCATGAGAACCACTGGTCCTGCTTCAAAGTGGACTCAGTGGTTGCTCCGATGACATTTCCGGGAGGATTGATCCATCCAGCATGCATATGAGTAGATGCCAAAGAAAAGCCCCAGTGCAAGGCGCTACATGGGGTGTCATCAGCCCTGACAGATGCAAAGGCTACCATGAGAACCACTGGTCCTGCTTCAAAGTGGACTCAGTGGTTGCTCCGATGACATTTCCGGGAGGATTGATCCATCCAGCATGCATATGAGTAGATACCAAAGAAAAGCCCCAGTGCAAGGCGCTACATGGGGTGTCACTAGCTCAGCCAGACTCAAAGGCCGACCCTCAAGAATAAAGAAAGGTTGAGCTGTGAAAAAATGAAGATCCTACAGAAAAGCCCCCGTGCAAGGCGCTACATGGGGTGTCATCAGCCCTGACAGATGCAAAGGCTACCATGAGAACCACTGGTCCTGCTTCAAAGTGGACTCAGTGGTTGCTCCGATGACATTTCCGGGAGGATTGATCCATCCAGCATGCATATGAGTAGATGCCAAAGAAAAGCCCCAGTGCAAGGCGCTACATGGGGTGTCATCAGCCCTGACAGATGCAAAGGCTACCATGAGAACCACTGGTCCTGCTTCAAAGTGGACTCAGTGGTTGCTCCGATGACATTTCCGGGAGGATTGATCCATCCAGCATGCATATGAGTAGATACCAAAGAAAATCCCCAGTGCAAGGCGCTACATGGGGTGTCACTAGCTCAGCCAGACTCAAAGGCCGACCCTCAAGAATAAAGAAAGGTTGAGCTGTGAAAAAATGAAGATCCTACAGAAAAGCCCCCGTGCAAGGCGCTACATGGGGTGTCATCAGCCCTGACAGATGCAAAGGCTACCATGAGAACCACTGGTCCTGCTTCAAAGTGGACTCAGTGGTTGCTCCGATGACATTTCCGGGAGGATTGATCCATCCAGCATGCATATGAGTAGATGCCAAAGAAAAGCCCCAGTGCAAGGCGCTACATGGGGTGTCATCAGCCCTGACAGATGCAAAGGCTACCATGAGAACCACTGGTCCTGCTTCAAAGTGGACTCAGTGGTTGCTCCGATGACATTTCCGGGAGGATTGATCCATCCAGCATGCATATGAGTAGATACCAAAGAAAAGCCCCAGTGCAAGGCGCTACATGGGGTGTCACTAGCTCAGCCAGACTCAAAGGCCGACCCTCAAGAATAAAGAAAGGTTGAGCTGTGAAAAAATGAAGATCCTACAGAAAAGCCCCCGTGCAAGGCGCTACATGGGGTGTCATCAGCCCTGACAGATGCAAAGGCTACCATGAGAACCACTGGTCCTGCTTCAAAGTGGACTCAGTGGTTGCTCCGATGACATTTCCGGGAGGATTGATCCATCCAGCATGCATATGAGTAGATGCCAAAGAAAAGCCCCAGTGCAAGGCGCTACATGGGGTGTCATCAGCCCTGACAGATGCAAAGGCTACCATGAGAACCACTGGTCCTGCTTCAAAGTGGACTCAGTGGTTGCTCCGATGACATTTCCGGGAGGATTGATCCATCCAGCATGCATATGAGTAGATACCAAAGAAAAGCCCCAGTGCAAGGCGCTACATGGGGTGTCACTAGCTCAGCCAGACTCAAAGGCCGACCCTCAAGAATAAAGAGGTTGAGCTGTGAAAAAATGAAGATCCTACAGAAAAGCCCCCGTGCAAGGCGCTACATGGGGTGTCATCAGCCCTGACAGATGCAAAGGCTACCATGAGAACCACTGGTCCTGCTTCAAAGTGGACTCAGTGGTTGCTCCGATGACATTTCCAGGAGGATTGATCCATCCAGCATGCATATGAGTAGATGCCAAAGAAAAGCCCCAGTGCAAGGCGCTACATGGGGTGTCATCAGCCCTGACAGATGCAAAGGCTACCATGAGAACCACTGGTCCTGCTTCAAAGTGGACTCAGTGGTTGCTCTGATGACATTTCCGGGAGGATTGATCCATCCAGCATGCATATGAGTAGATACCAAAGAAAAGCCCCAGTGCAAGGCGCTACATGGAGTGTCACTAGCTCAGCCAGACTCAAAGGCCGACCCTCAAGAATAAAGAAAGGTTGAGCTGTGAAAAAATGAAGATCCTACAGAAAAGCCCCCGTGCAAGGCGCTACATGGGGTGTCATCAGCCCTGACAGATGCAAAGGCTACCATGAGAACCACTGGTCCTGCTTCAAAGTGGACTCAGTGGTTGCTCCGATGACATTTCCAGGAGGATTGATCCATCCAGCATGCATATGAGTAGATGCCAAAGAAAAGCCCCAGTGCAAGGCGCTACATGGGGTGTCATCAGCCCTGACAGATGCAAAGGCTACCATGAGAACCACTGGTCCTGCTTCAAAGTGGACTCAGTGGTTGCTCCGATGACATTTCCGGGAGGATTGATCCATCCAGCATGCATATGAGTAGATACCAAAGAAAAGCCCCAGTGCAAGGCGCTACATGGAGTGTCACTAGCTCAGCCAGACTCAAAGGCCGACCCTCAAGAATAAAGAAAGGTTGAGCTGTGAAAAAATGAAGATCCTACAGAAAAGCCCCCTTGCAAGGCGCTACATGGGGTGTCATCAGCCCTGACAGATGCAAAGGCTACCATGAGAACCACTGGTCCTGCTTCAAAGTGGACTCAGTGGTTGCTCCGATGACATTTCCGGGAGGATTGATCCATCCAGCATGCATATGAGTAGATGCCAAAGAAAAGCCCCAGTGCAAGGCGCTACATGGGGTGTCATCAGCCCTGACAGATGCAAAGGCTACCATGAGAACCACTGGTCCTGCTTCAAAGTGGACTCAGTGGTTGCTCCGATGACATTTCCGGGAGGATTGATCCATCCAGCATGCATATGAGTAGATACCAAAGAAAAGCCCCAGTGCAAGGCGCTACATGGGGTGTCACTAGCTCAGCCAGACTCAAAGGCCGACCCTCAAGAATAAAGAAAGGTTGAGCTGTGAAAAAATGAAGATCCTACAGAAAAGCCCCCGTGCAAGGCGCTACATGGGGTGTCATCAGCCCTGACAGATGCAAAGGCTACCATGAGAACCACTGGTCCTGCTTCAAAGTGGACTCAGTGGTTGCTCCGATGACATTTCCGGGAGGATTGATCCATCCAGCATGCATATGAGTAGATGCCAAAGAAAAGCCCCAGTGCAAGGCGCTACATGGGGTGTCATCAGCCCTGACAGATGCAAAGGCTACCATGAGAACCACTGGTCCTGCTTCAAAGTGGACTCAGTGGTTGCTCCGATGACATTTCCGGGAGGATTGATCCATCCAGCATGCATATGAGTAGATACCAAAGAAAAGCCCCAGTGCAAGGCGCTACATGGGGTGTCACTAGCTCAGCCAGACTCAAAGGCCGACCCTCAAGAATAAAGAGGTTGAGCTGTGAAAAAATGAAGATCCTACAGAAAAGCCCCCGTGCAAGGCGCTACATGGGGTGTCATCAGCCCTGACAGATGCAAAGGCTACCATGAGAACCACTGGTCCTGCTTCAAAGTGGACTCAGTGGTTGCTCCGATGACATTTCCAGGAGGATTGATCCATCCAGCATGCATATGAGTAGATGCCAAAGAAAAGCCCCAGTGCAAGGCGCTACATGGGGTGTCATCAGCCCTGACAGATGCAAAGGCTACCATGAGAACCACTGGTCCTGCTTCAAAGTGGACTCAGTGGTTGCTCTGATGACATTTCCGGGAGGATTGATCCATCCAGCATGCATATGAGTAGATACCAAAGAAAAGCCCCAGTGCAAGGCGCTACATGGAGTGTCACTAGCTCAGCCAGACTCAAAGGCCGACCCTCAAGAATAAAGAAAGGTTGAGCTGTGAAAAAATGAAGATCCTACAGAAAAGCCCCCGTGCAAGGCGCTACATGGGGTGTCATCAGCCCTGACAGATGCAAAGGCTACCATGAGAACCACTGGTCCTGCTTCAAAGTGGACTCAGTGGTTGCTCCGATGACATTTCCAGGAGGATTGATCCATCCAGCATGCATATGAGTAGATGCCAAAGAAAAGCCCCAGTGCAAGGCGCTACATGGGGTGTCATCAGCCCTGACAGATGCAAAGGCTACCATGAGAACCACTGGTCCTGCTTCAAAGTGGACTCAGTGGTTGCTCCGATGACATTTCCGGGAGGATTGATCCATCCAGCATGCATATGAGTAGATACCAAAGAAAAGCCCCAGTGCAAGGCGCTACATGGAGTGTCACTAGCTCAGCCAGACTCAAAGGCCGACCCTCAAGAATAAAGAAAGGTTGAGCTGTGAAAAAATGAAGATCCTACAGAAAAGCCCCCGTGCAAGGCGCTACATGGGGTGTCATCAGCCCTGACAGATGCAAAGGCTACCATGAGAACCACTGGTCCTGCTTCAAAGTGGACTCAGTGGTTGCTCCGATGACATTTCCGGGAGGATTGATCCATCCAGCATGCATATGAGTAGATGCCAAAGAAAAGCCCCAGTGCAAGGCGCTACATGGGGTGTCATCAGCCCTGACAGATGCAAAGGCTACCATGAGAACCACTGGTCCTGCTTCAAAGTGGACTCAGTGGTTGCTCCGATGACATTTCCGGGAGGATTGATCCATCCAGCATGCATATGAGTAGATACCAAAGAAAAGCCCCAGTGCAAGGCGCTACATGGGGTGTCACTAGCTCAGCCAGACTCAAAGGCCGACCCTCAAGAATAAAGAAAGGTTGAGCTGTGAAAAAATGAAGATCCTACAGAAAAGCCCCCGTGCAAGGCGCTACATGGGGTGTCATCAGCCCTGACAGATGCAAAGGCTACCATGAGAACCACTGGTCCTGCTTCAAAGTGGACTCAGTGGTTGCTCCGATGACATTTCCGGGAGGATTGATCCATCCAGCATGCATATGAGTAGATGCCAAAGAAAAGCCCCAGTGCAAGGCGCTACATGGGGTGTCATCAGCCCTGACAGATGCAAAGGCTACCATGAGAACCACTGGTCCTGCTTCAAAGTGGACTCAGTGGTTGCTCCGATGACATTTCCGGGAGGATTGATCCATCCAGCATGCATATGAGTAGATACCAAAGAAAAGCCCCAGTGCAAGGCGCTACATGGGGTGTCACTAGCTCAGCCAGACTCAAAGGCCGATCCTCAAGAATAAAGAAAGGTTGAGCTGTGAAAAAATGAAGATCCTACAGAAAAGCCCCCGTGCAAGGCGCTACATGGGGTGTCATCAGCCCTGACAGATGCAAAGGCTACCATGAGAACCACTGGTCCTGCTTCAAAGTGGACTCAGTGGTTGCTCCGATGACATTTCCGGGAGGATTGATCGATCCAGCATGCATATGAGTAGATGCCAAAGAAAAGCCCCAGTGCAAGGCGCTACATGGGGTGTCATCAGCCCTGACAGATGCAAAGGCTACCATGAGAACCACTGGTCCTGCTTCAAAGTGGACTCAGTGGTTGCTCCGATGACATTTCCGGGAGGATTGATCCATCCAGCATGCATATGAGTAGATACCAAAGAAAAGCCCCAGTGCAAGGCGCTACATGGGGTGTCACTAGCTCAGCCAGACTCAAAGGCCGACCCTCAAGAATAAAGAAAGGTTGAGCTGTGAAAAAATGAAGATCCTACAGAAAAGCCCCCGTGCAAGGCGCTACATGGGGTGTCATCAGCCCTGACAGATGCAAAGGCTACCATGAGAACCACTGGTCCTGCTTCAAAGTGGACTCAGTGGTTGCTCCGATGACATTTCCGGGAGGATTGATCCATCCAGCATGCATATGAGTAGATGCCAAAGAAAAGCCCCAGTGCAAGGCGCTACATGGGGTGTCATCAGCCCTGACAGATGCAAAGGCTACCATGAGAACCACTGGTCCTGCTTCAAAGTGGACTCAGTGGTTGCTCCGATGACATTTCCGGGAGGATTGATCCATCCAGCATGCATATGAGTAGATACCAAAGAAAAGCCCCAGTGCAAGGCGCTACATGGGGTGTCACTAGCTCAGCCAGACTCAAAGGCCGACCCTCAAGAATAAAGAAAGGTTGAGCTGTGAAAAAATGAAGATCCTACAGAAAAGCCCCCGTGCAAGGCGCTACATGGGGTGTCATCAGCCCTGACAGATGCAAAGGCTACCATGAGAACCACTGGTCCTGCTTCAAAGTGGACTCAGTGGTTGCTCCGATGACATTTCCGGGAGGATTGATCCATCCAGCATGCATATGAGTAGATGCCAAAGAAAAGCCCCAGTGCAAGGCGCTACATGGGGTGTCATCAGCCCTGACAGATGCAAAGGCTACCATGAGAACCACTGGTCCTGCTTCAAAGTGGACTCAGTGGTTGCTCCGATGACATTTCCGGGAGGATTGATCCATCCAGCATGCATATGAGTAGATACCAAAGAAAAGCCCCAGTGCAAGGCGCTACATGGGGTGTCACTAGCTCAGCCAGACTCAAAGGCCGACCCTCAAGAATAAAGAAAGGTTGAGCTGTGAAAAAATGAAGATCCTACAGAAAAGCCCCCGTGCAAGGCGCTACATGGGGTGTCATCAGCCCTGACAGATGCAAAGGCTACCATGAGAACCACTGGTCCTGCTTCAAAGTGGACTCAGTGGTTGCTCCGATGACATTTCCGGGAGGATTGATCCATCCAGCATGCATATGAGTAGATGCCAAAGAAAAGCCCCAGTGCAAGGCGCTACATGGGGTGTCATCAGCCCTGACAGATGCAAAGGCTACCATGAGAACCACTGGTCCTGCTTCAAAGTGGACTCAGTGGTTGCTCCGATGACATTTCCGGGAGGATTGATCCATCCAGCATGCATATGAGTAGATACCAAAGAAAAGCCCCAGTGCAAGGCGCTACATGGGGTGTCACTAGCTCAGCCAGACTCAAAGGCCGACCCTCAAGAATAAAGAAAGGTCGAGCTGTGAAAAAATGAAGATCCTACAGAAAAGCCACCGTGCAAGGCGCTACATGGGGTGTCATCAGCCCTGACAGATGCAAAGGCTACCATGAGAACCACTGGTCCTGCTTCAAATTGGACTCCGTGGTTGCTCCGATGACATTTCCGGGAGGATTGATCCATCCAGCATGCATATGAGTAGATGCCAAAGAAAAGCCCCAGTGCAAGGCGCTACATGGGGTGTCATCAGCCCTGACAGATGCAAAGGCTACCATGAGAACCACTGGTCCTGCTTCAAAGTGGACTCAGTGGTTGCTCCGATGACATTTCCGGGAGGATTGATCCATCCAGCATGCATATGAGTAGATACCAAAGAAAAGCCCCAGTGCAAGGCGCTACATGGGGTGTCACTAGCTCAGCCAGACTCAAAGGCCGACCCTCAAGAATAAAGAAAGGTTGAGCTGTGAAAAAATGAAGATCCTACAGAAAAGCCCCCGTGCAAGGCGCTACATGGGGTGTCATCAGCCCTGACAGATGCAAAGGCTACCATGAGAACCACTGGTCCTGCTTCAAAGTGGACTCAGTGGTTGCTCCGATGACATTTCCGGGAGGATTGATCCATCCAGCATGCATATGAGTAGATGCCAAAGAAAAGCCCCAGTGCAAGGCGCTACATGGGGTGTCATCAGCCCTGACAGATGCAAAGGCTACCATGAGAACCACTGGTCCTGCTTCAAAGTG
Source organism: Melanostigma gelatinosum (assembly GCF_949748355.1). NCBI lineage: Eukaryota > Metazoa > Chordata > Actinopteri > Perciformes > Zoarcidae > Melanostigma > Melanostigma gelatinosum. The sequence goes on along the minus strand of NC_136647.1, from coordinate 25,804,897 downwards.
GACTCAGTGGTTGCTCCGATGACATTTCCGGGAGGATTGATCCATCCAGCATGCATATGAGTAGATACCAAAGAAAAGCCCCAGTGCAAGGCGCTACATGGGGTGTCACTAGCTCAGCCAGACTCAAAGGCCGACCCTCAAGAATAAAGAAAGGTTGAGCTGTGAAAAAATGAAGATCCTACAGAAAAGCCCCCGTGCAAGGCGCTACATGGGGTGTCATCAGCCCTGACAGATGCAAAGGCTACCATGAGAACCACTGGTCCTGCTTCAAAGTGGACTCAGTGGTTGCTCCGATGACATTTCCGGGAGGATTGATCCATCCAGCATGCATATGAGTAGATGCCAAAGAAAAGCCCCAGTGCAAGGCGCTACATGGGGTGTCATCAGCCCTGACAGATGCAAAGGCTACCATGAGAACCACTGGTCCTGCTTCAAAGTGGACTCAGTGGTTGCTCCGATGACATTTCCGGGAGGATTGATCCATCCAGCATGCATATGAGTAGATACCAAAGAAAAGCCCCAGTGCAAGGCGCTACATGGGGTGTCACTAGCTCAGCCAGACTCAAAGGCCGACCCTCAAGAATAAAGAAAGGTTGAGCTGTGAAAAAATGAAGATCCTACAGAAAAGCCCCCGTGCAAGGCGCTACATGGGGTGTCATCAGCCCTGACAGATGCAAAGGCTACCATGAGAACCACTGGTCCTGCTTCAAAGTGGACTCAGTGGTTGCTCCGATGACATTTCCGGGAGGATTGATCCATCCAGTATGCATATGAGTAGATACCAAAGAAAAGCCCCAGTGCAAGGCGCTACATGGGGTGTCACTAGCTCAGCCAGACTCAAAGGCCGACCCTCAAGAATAAAGAATGGTTGAGCTGTGAAAAAATGAAGATCCTACAGAAAAGCCCCCGTGCAAGGCGCTACATGGGGTGTCACCGGCCTGACAGATGCAAAGGCTACCATGAGAACCACTGGTCCTGCTTCAAAGTGGACTCAGTGGTTGCTCCGATGACATTTCCGGGAGGATTGATCCATCCAGCATGCATATGAGTAGATGCCAAAGAAAAGCCCCAGTGCAAGGCGCTACATGGGGTGTCATCAGCCCTGACAGATGCAAAGGCTACCATGAGAACCACTGGTCCTGCTTCAAAGTGGACTCAGTGGGTGCTCCGATGACATTTCCGGGAGGATTGATCCATCCAGCATGCATATGAGTAGATACCAAAGAAAAGCCCCAGTGCAAGGCGCTACATGGGGTGTCACTAGCTCAGCCAGACTCAAAGGCCGACCCTCAAGAATAAAGAAAGGTTGAGCTGTGAAAAAATGAAGATCCTACAGAAAAGCCCCCGTGCAAGGCGCTACATGGGGTGTCATCAGCCCTGACAGATGCAAAGGCTACCATGAGAACCACTGGTCCTGCTTCAAAGTGGACTCAGTGGTTGCTCCGATGACATTTCCGGGAGGATTGATCCATCCAGCATGCATATGAGTAGATGCCAAAGAAAAGCCCCAGTGCAAGGCGCTACATGGGGTGTCATCAGCCCTGACAGATGCAAAGGCTACCATGAGAACCACTGGTCCTGCTTCAAAGTGGACTCAGTGGTTGCTCCGATGACATTTCCGGGAGGATTGATCCATCCAGCATGCATATGAGTAGATACCAAAGAAAAGCCCCAGTGCAAGGCGCTACATGGGGTGTCACTAGCTCAGCCAGACTCAAAGGCCGACCCTCAAGAATAAAGAAAGGTTGAGCTGTGAAAAAATGAAGATCCTACAGAAAAGCCCCCGTGCAAGGCGCTACATGGGGTGTCATCAGCCCTGACAGATGCAAAGGCTACCATGAGAACCACTGGTCCTGCTTCAAAGTGGACTCAGTGGTTGCTCCGATGACATTTCCGGGAGGATTGATCCATCCAGCATGCATATGAGTAGATGCCAAAGAAAAGCCCCAGTGCAAGGCGCTACATGGGGTGTCATCAGCCCTGACAGATGCAAAGGCTACCATGAGAACCACTGGTCCTGCTTCAAAGTGGACTCAGTGGTTGCTCCGATGACATTTCCGGGAGGATTGATCCATCCAGCATGCATATGAGTAGATACCAAAGAAAAGCCCCAGTGCAAGGCGCTACATGGGGTGTCACTAGCTCAGCCAGACTCAAAGGCCGACCCTCAAGAATAAAGAAAGGTTGAGCTGTGAAAAAATGAAGATCCTACAGAAAAGCCCCCGTGCAAGGCGCTACATGGGGTGTCATCAGCCCTGACAGATGCAAAGGCTACCATGAGAACCACTGGTCCTGCTTCAAAGTGGACTCAGTGGTTGCTCCGATGACATTTCCGGGAGGATTGATCCATCCAGCATGCATATGAGTAGATGCCAAAGAAAAGCCCCAGTGCAAGGCGCTACATGGGGTGTCATCAGCCCTGACAGATGCAAAGGCTACCATGAGAACCACTGGTCCTGCTTCAAAGTGGACTCAGTGGTTGCTCCGATGACATTTCCGGGAGGATTGATCCATCCAGCATGCATATGAGTAGATACCAAAGAAAAGCCCCAGTGCAAGGCGCTACATGGGGTGTCACTAGCTCAGCCAGACTCAAAGGCCGACCCTCAAGAATAAAGAAAGGTTGAGCTGTGAAAAAATGAAGATCCTACAGAAAAGCCCCCGTGCAAGGCGCTACATGGGGTGTCATCAGCCCTGACAGATGCAAAGGCTACCATGAGAACCACTGGTCCTGCTTCAAAGTGGACTCAGTGGTTGCTCCGATGACATTTCCGGGAGGATTGATCCATCCAGCATGCATATGAGTAGATGCCAAAGAAAAGCCCCAGTGCAAGGCGCTACATGGGGTGTCATCAGCCCTGACAGATGCAAAGGCTACCATGAGAACCACTGGTCCTGCTTCAAAGTGGACTCAGTGGTTGCTCCGATGACATTTCCGGGAGGATTGATCCATCCAGCATGCATATGAGTAGATGCCAAAGAAAAGCCCCAGTGCAAGGCGCTACATGGGGTGTCACTAGCTCAGCCAGACTCAAAGGCCGACCCTCAAGAATAAAGAAAGGTCGAGCTGTGAAAAAATGAAGATCCTACAGAAAAGCCCCCCTCGGTCTCTTCATAGCAGCCTCCTGCTCGTCGTCGCTCTCTTCCCTGCGTCGTTTTGTGGAAGAGCCGAGGCCAGAAGTTGAGGGAACTACTGCATCTGTGAGCTCTTCTGAAGAATCTTCCAAGATAAAGTCAATGAAGTCTTCAAAGTCCTTGTCCTCAATGACAATGTCTTCAAAGTCCTCGTCCTCAATGACAATGATGTCAGTCTGTTCAGGTTGCAAATACCCGTACCTGTCCATAATAACATCAAAAAACCCTTCCCAAATACCATAACTAGGGTACCGGTTGAAAACAGTATAGAAAGTAGGAAGGTTGGGAGCAGGGTAGGAAACGAGCTGGAAAGCAGGGTAGTAACCTGGAACAGGACTAAAGCAGTGTTGTCCCGCTATCAGAAATTGTGGTTGTAGGAACTGCAACTCACCCCTACCCTCCTGAAGCCAGTCAAAGCCAACCTCGTCCTCGGGCAAAAGGGCGGCATCAGGGCGGACTGAGGTAGGAAGAAAAACATTTATTAAAAAAAACGTTACATCCACAAGCCACCAACTAACACAAAGCCACAGCTAGTCTGATTCAAAAGGCAACTATTTCAGTATTTATCAGGAGCAAATTATGAAAATGCTATTTCCATGTGAGACCATAGCCACGGTCCAAACTGATTCTATAGGGAAAGGCCAGTGTGCACATTATCACCAGCCGAGCACTTTTAAAAAACGCTCTTACATTTGGAACTGGATTCAGAAAACGTCATTCACATATAATATAATCAGACATTTGCCCAAACTATTTTCCACTCCTTCATAGTATATATGCACTCATTCAGGCTCATAACAATATTGATCCGTTGGTGCATTTTAATGAATATCTTGAAGCTAGCTCTCAAATGTTCCTTCTTTTACTTATATCTTGCCATGGTGCAAGAAGAGTTCTATTTCTAAAATGGTGGAGGCGCCATTTTGTTTCCGAGATTGTCAACACAAAAATCGACGATTTGATCCCCTCAAACAAAAATAACGGTGTTTTCATGTCCCTACACATGTGTTAACACATTCCACACCTATTTCGAAGAAGAAAGTCCAGTCTTAACATATTGTTTTACACCAGAAACTGTGAGTGGCCTCACAATATGAGTTTTTCTAATAGCTAGTTTAAATGCTGAACATTCTTTAGCTTAATATTTAGCTTAATATTCTTAATTTAACGTAATTAAACGCACGTTTTGTACTGCAATGGCCTTTTATGGAGTCAAGGAACATTAACAAACACATTTGGCATGAAATTTAAAAAATAAATAAAAATGTTTTACCTGTAGGTCCGAAGATCTGGTCTGGTCTGCCCACCGGTGCCGGGGGTCCACTGGAAGCCATTCTGTCCAACTGGTATTGTTTGCTGTAGGTATTCAACTCAGTTCGCCAACAGTTTGTTTTGGAGGTGATCAGATGTCTGAGAGCTCAATCTTGTAGGTGCAGCATAAACTTCAAGTGCAACTCAGAAACGCCGTTTTTCTATGACGTCACTATTATGCGACCACGCCCCCTCCACTAACGCAGGCATGCGTGTGTGAGAGAGATTGGATTTTATAGTAAATTGTGTAAATGTAAATAGTTTGGACTGTGTGTGTGTTTACAATAGGTGTTTCCATAAATCCGTGATGTGTGTGATCTGTGATGATAAACTTCACATCATCTTGACCCAGAGCATACATACAAGGTTCAACCAAGAATGAAACATGTCAGCAGTTTCATTTGTGTTGTTGTTGATTTATTATATAACATACTGAATAGAAAGGCAGTAGACATGAACTAAACTAAACTTGAATCACTGCATGCTTCCAACGACATCATGCAAAGATTGCACAATTCATGAAACCCAAATTGATCTCATTTAATTGAGTACCATGTGGGGCTTTTTATTTGTCACTGGATGATACCGAGCAGCCCTCGTCTGTTATTTTATTGCTTTGTGAAGTAATAAAATCACAGTTTTATTTTTGAATTGTTATTAATATTCAACTTTATATGCACATAGTGAGAAGATCACTTTGTGGTGCATTTTGCGACACATTTCTAAAAACAAGGGACACTAATGATGCATGTATGTCATCTGGACAACCTCCACATGATGGCAGTATTGTAACTTGATTCACTTTTTATTCACTGATATATTTTTGCCAACAGATGGCACCACAGTCTCCCTTGCAGTACTACTAGTAAGAAGCCCTCTTTTCTTCTTCCAAACACAATCATCCCATCTCCCCAATTAAGCAAGACAACACTGTGCGGGGTGAAACTGTAACATTAACTCAGACTGCAGACAGTATTGTTCTCAGCCGTGACCTCATTTTACACGTTTAGTCTGTTGCTCATTATCAGTCGGTGGGATAAGTCTGGGAGCAGGAAGGGTGGGAGAGTCTTCCTCTCGCTTTACTGTCAAATGTCTGTGTGTGATCATAACAATCCAACTGAGAGCTGGACTGAGATTTCTATCCAGTAGATATCATGCAAATTGAACACTGATTTGAAACAGCGTCTCCCCCCTGAACCAAATGTATTTACAAAACTCTCAGTTTAACTGATGTGGTGTTATATTATGAGTTCTGAAAATACTATAAGGTTGTCGTACATTGTCAGATTTTTGAATTATATCAGAAATATGATATTGTTTCCAAGACAAAGACATATTTAGAAAGTTTGTCACACATTTATTTGTATTGTGCTCCTCTGTAAACAGTATACATACAGTTTACATGAACATGCTGTGTTCTATGTGACAAATACAACTGTCTCCTTCTTGACTTGTGAGCAGATGCAAAGAGCTGCTGACGGCTTCCTGTGTGTGTGTGAGGAGCTTCCCAAACCCACCAGCACAGAAGAAGCAGATGGAGACAAACTACGTCCTCTGTGCTGGTGGGGACGGGACGCCCCTCCTCCTCCTCTCGGCTGGTGGGTGGAGCGGGTGGTGTCGGAGGGGGGGGAGGGGCAGGGAGGACGTCACCGTACTCACTGGGTCTCAGGAGTCCTGCCCTGTGAGACACAAACACAAGAGATGAATACTTTTAACTCAACTATACAACCTTTACATTGTTCAATGATGGAATCTTATTACTGATACTTCTGTCGTCTTAGTGAGGGATTACTTACTCAGCCCACTGAAAGAAAGGCGACCACCGCTCTCCATCTGGTCCTGCAGTCATCCATCCTTCTCATCTGGTCATGTGGTCTCTGTTGTCTAGGAGATCCAGGATGTTGCTTCCTGTGTTACAGCCATCGATACCTGAGTAAAAGAGACTTGGAAAACTTTTCTTAACGTTAGTAATTTTTACCATACCTATCAGCGCTAAAGTGGGTCAATCCAACGGCCCCAGTGCAAGGCGCTACATGGGGTGTCATCAGCCCTGACAGATGCAAAGGCTACCATGAGAACCACTGGTCCTGCTTCAAAGTGGACTCAGTGGTTGCTCCGATGACATTTCCGGGAGGATTGATCCATCCAGCATGCATATGAGTAGATACCAAAGAAAAGCCCCAGTGCAAGGCGCTACATGGGGTGTCACTAGCTCAGCCAGACTCAAAGGCCGACCCTCAAGAATAAAGAAAGGTTGAGCTGTGAAAAAATGAAGATCCTACAGAAAAGCCCCCGTTCAAGGCGCTACATGGGGTGTCATCAGCCCTGACAGATGCAAAGGCTACCATGAGAACCACTGGTCCTGCTTCAAAGTGGACTCAGTGGTTGCTCCGATGACATTTCCGGGAGGATTGATCCATCCAGCATGCATATGAGTAGATGCCAAAGAAAAGCCCCAGTGCAAGGCGCTACATGGGGTGTCATCAGCCCTGACAGATGCAAAGGCTACCATGAGAACCACTGGTCCTGCTTCAAAGTGGACTCAGTGGTTGCTCCGATGACATTTCCGGGAGGATTGATCCATCCAGCATGCATATGAGTAGATACCAAAGAAAAGCCCCAGTGCAAGGCGCTACATGGGGTGTCACTAGCTCAGCCAGACTCAAAGGCCGACCCTCAAGAATAAAGAAAGGTTGAGCTGTGAAAAAATGAAGATCCTACAGAAAAGCCCCCGTGCAAGGCGCTACATGGGGTGTCATCAGCCCTGACAGATGCAAAGGCTACCATGAGAACCACTGGTCCTGCTTCAAAGTGGACTCAGTGGTTGCTCCGATGACATTTCCGGGAGGATTGATCCATCCAGCATGCATATGAGTAGATGCCAAAGAAAAGCCCCAGTGCAAGGCGCTACATGGGGTGTCACTAGCTCAGCCAGACTCAAAGGCCGACCCTCAAGAATAAAGAAAGGTTGAGCTGTGAAAAAATGAAGATCCTACAGAAAAGCCCCCGTGCAAGGCGCTACATGGGGTGTCATCAGCCCTGACAGATGCAAAGGCTACCATGAGAACCACTGGTCCTGCTTCAAAGTGGACTCAGTGGTTGCTCCGATGACATTTCCGGGAGGATTGATCCATCCAGCATGCATATGAGTAGATGCCAAAGAAAAGCCCCAGTGCAAGGCGCTACATGGGGTGTCATCAGCCCTGACAGATGCAAAGGCTACCATGAGAACCACTGGTCCTGCTTCAAAGTGGACTCAGTGGTTGCTCCGATGACATTTCCGGGAGGATTGATCCATCCAGCATGCATATGAGTAGATACCAAAGAAAAGCCCCAGTGCAAGGCGCTACATGGGGTGTCACTAGCTCAGCCAGACTCAAAGGCCGACCCTCAAGAATAAAGAAAGGTTGAGCTGTGAAAAAATGAAGATCCTACAGAAAAGCCCCCGTGCAAGGCGCTACATGGGGTGTCATCAGCCCTGACAGATGCAAAGGCTACCATGAGAACCACTGGTCCTGCTTCAAAGTGGACTCAGTGGTTGCTCCGATGACATTTCCGGGAGGATTGATCCATCCAGCATGCATATGAGTAGATGCCAAAGAAAAGCCCCAGTGCAAGGCGCTACATGGGGTGTCATCAGCCCTGACAGATGCAAAGGCTACCATGAGAACCACTGGTCCTGCTTCAAAGTGGACTCAGTGGTTGCTCCGATGACATTTCCGGGAGGATTGATCCATCCAGCATGCATATGAGTAGATACCAAAGAAAAGCCCCAGTGCAAGGCGCTACATGGGGTGTCACTAGCTCAGCCAGACTCAAAGGCCGACCCTCAAGAATAAAGAGGTTGAGCTGTGAAAAAATGAAGATCCTACAGAAAAGCCCCCGTGCAAGGCGCTACATGGGGTGTCATCAGCCCTGACAGATGCAAAGGCTACCATGAGAACCACTGGTCCTGCTTCAAAGTGGACTCAGTGGTTGCTCCGATGACATTTCCGGGAGGATTGATCCATCCAGCATGAATATGAGTAGATGCCAAAGAAAAGCCCCAGTGCAAGGCGCTACATGGGGTGTCATCAGCCCTGACAGATGCAAAGGCTACCATGAGAACCACTGGTCCTGCTTCAAAGTGGACTCAGTGGTTGCTCCGATGACATTTCCGGGAGGATTGATCCATCCAGCATGCATATGAGTAGATACCAAAGAAAAGCCCCCGTGCAAGGCGCTACATGGGGTGTCATCAGCCCTGACAGATGCAAAGGCTACCATGAGAACCACTGGTCCTGCTTCAAAGTGGACTCAGTGGTTGCTCCGATGACATTTCCGGGAGGATTGATCCATCCAGCATGCATATGAGTAGATACCAAAGAAAAGCCCCAGTGCTAGGCGCTACATGGGGTGTCACTAGCTCAGCCAGACTCAAAGGCCGACCCTCAAGAATAAAGAAAGGTTGAGCTGTGAAAAAATGAAGATCCTACAGAAAAGCCCCCGTGCAAGGCGCTACATGGGGTGTCATCAGCCCTGACAGATGCAAAGGCTACCATGAGAACCACTGGTCCTGCTTCAAAGTGGACTCAGTGGTTGCTCCGATGACATTTCCGGGAGGATTGATCCATCCAGCATGCATATGAGTAGATGCCAAAGAAAAGCCCCAGTGCAAGGCGCTACATGGGGTGTCATCAGCCCTGACAGATGCAAAGGCTACCATGAGAACCACTGGTCCTGCTTCAAAGTGGACTCAGTGGTTGCTCCGATGACATTTCCGGGAGGATTGATCCATCCAGCATGCATATGAGTAGATGCCAAAGAAAAGCCCCAGTGCAAGGCGCTACATGGGGTGTCATCAGCCCTGACAGATGCAAAGGCTACCATGAGAACCACTGGTCCTGCTTCAAAGTGGACTCAGTGGTTGCTCCGATGACATTTCCGGGAGGATTGATCCATCCAGCATGCATATGAGTAGATACCAAAGAAAAGCCCCAGTGCAAGGCGCTACATGGGGTGTCACTAGCTCAGCCAGACTCAAAGGCCGACCCTCAAGAATAAAGAAAGGTTGAGCTGTGAAAAAATGAAGATCCTACAGAAAAGCCCCCGTGCAAGGCGCTACATGGGGTGTCATCAGCCCTGACAGATGCAAAGGCTACCATGAGAACCACTGGTCCTGCTTCAAAGTGGACTCAGTGGTTGCTCCGATGACATTTCCGGGAGGATTGATCCATCCAGCATGCATATGAGTAGATGCCAAAGAAAAGCCCCAGTGCAAGGCGCTACATGGGGTGTCATCAGCCCTGACAGATGCAAAGGCTACCATGAGAACCACTGGTCTTGCTTCAAAGTGGACTCAGTGGTTGCTCCGATGACATTTCCGGGAGGATTGATCCATCCAGCATGCATATGAGTAGATGCCAAAGAAAAGCCCCAGTGCAAGGCGCTACATGGGGTGTCATCAGCCCTGACAGATGCAAAGGCTACCATGAGAACCACTGGTCCTGCTTCAAAGTGGACTCAGTGGTTGCTCCGATGACATTTCCGGGAGGATTGATCCATCCAGCATGCATATGAGTAGATACCAAAGAAAAGCCCCAGTGCAAGGCGCTACATGGGGTGTCACTAGCTCAGCCAGACTCAAAGGCCGACCCTCAAGAATAAAGAAAGGTTGAGCTGTGAAAAAATGAAGATCCTACAGAAAAGCCCCCGTGCAAGGCGCTACATGGGGTGTCATCAGCCCTGACAGATGCAAAGGCTACCATGAGAACCACTGGTCCTGCTTCAAAGTGGACTCAGTGGTTGCTCCGATGACATTTCCGGGAGGATTGATCCATCCAGCATGCATATGAGTAGATGCCAAAGAAAAGCCCCAGTGCAAGGCGCTACATGGGGTGTCATCAGCCCTGACAGATGCAAAGGCTACCATGAGAACCACTGGTCCTGCTTCAAAGTGGACTCAGTGGTTGCTCCGATGACATTTCCGGGAGGATTGATCCATCCAGCATGCATATGAGTCGATACCAAAGAAAAGCCCCAGTGCAAGGCGCTACATGGGGTGTCACTAGCTCAGCCAGACTCAAAGGCCGACCCTCAAGAATAAAGAAAGGTTGAGCTGTGAAAAAATGAAGATCCTACAGAAAAGCCCCCGTGCAAGGCGCTACATGGGGTGTCATCAGCCCTGACAGATGCAAAGGCTACCATGAGAACCACTGGTCCTGCTTCAAAGTGGACTCAGTGGTTGCTCCGATGACATTTCCGGGAGGATTGATCCATCCAGCATGCATATGAGTAGATGCCAAAGAAAAGCCCCAGTGCAAGGCGCTACATGGGGTGTCATCAGCCCTGACAGATGCAAAGGCTACCATGAGAACCACTGGTCCTGCTTCAAAGTGGACTCAGTGGTTGCTCCGATGACATTTCCGGGAGGATTGATCCATCCAGCATGCATATGAGTAGATACCAAAGAAAAGCCCCAGTGCAAGGCGCTACATGGGGTGTCACTAGCTCAGCCAGACTCAAAGGCCGATCCTCAAGAATAAAGAAAGGTTGAGCTGTGAAAAAATGAAGATCCTACAGAAAAGCCCCCGTGCAAGGCGCTACATGGGGTGTCATCAGCCCTGACAGATGCAAAGGCTACCATGAGAACCACTGGTCCTGCTTCAAAGTGGACTCAGTGGTTGCTCCGATGACATTTCCGGGAGGATTGATCCATCCAGCATGCATATGAGTAGATGCCAAAGAAAAGCCCCAGTGCAAGGCGCTACATGGGGTGTCATCAGCCCTGACAGATGCAAAGGCTACCATGAGAACCACTGGTCCTGCTTCAAAGTGGACTCAGTGGTTGCTCCGATGACATTTCCGGGAGGATTGATCCATCCAGCATGCATATGAGTAGATACCAAAGAAAAGCCCCAGTGCAAGGCGCTACATGGGGTGTCACTAGCTCAGCCAGACTCAAAGGCCGACCCTCAAGAATAAAGAAAGGTTGAGCTGTGAAAAAATGAAGATCCTACAGAAAAGCCCCCGTGCAAGGCGCTACATGGGGTGTCATCAGCCCTGACAGATGCAAAGGCTACCATGAGAACCACTGGTCCTGCTTCAAAGTGGACTCAGTGGTTGCTCCGATGACATTTCCGGGAGGATTGATCCATCCAGTATGCATATGAGTAGATACCAAAGAAAAGCCCCAGTGCAAGGCGCTACATGGGGTGTCACTAGCTCAGCCAGACTCAAAGGCCGACCCTCAAGAATAAAGAATGGTTGAGCTGTGAAAAAATGAAGATCCTACAGAAAAGCCCCCGTGCAAGGCGCTACATGGGGTGTCACCGGCCTGACAGATGCAAAGGCTACCATGAGAACCACTGGTCCTGCTTCAAAGTGGACTCAGTGGTTGCTCCGATGACATTTCCGGGAGGATTGATCCATCCAGCATGCATATGAGTAGATGCCAAAGAAAAGCCCCAGTGCAAGGCGCTACATGGGGTGTCATCAGCCCTGACAGATGCAAAGGCTACCATGAGAACCACTGGTCCTGCTTCAAAGTGGACTCAGTGGGTGCTCCGATGACATTTCCGGGAGGATTGATCCATCCAGCATGCATATGAGTAGATACCAAAGAAAAGCCCCAGTGCAAGGCGCTACATGGGGTGTCACTAGCTCAGCCAGACTCAAAGGCCGACCCTCAAGAATAAAGAAAGGTTGAGCTGTGAAAAAATGAAGATCCTACAGAAAAGCCCCCGTGCAAGGCGCTACATGGGGTGTCATCAGCCCTGACAGATGCAAAGGCTACCATGAGAACCACTGGTCCTGCTTCAAAGTGGACTCAGTGGTTGCTCCGATGACATTTCCGGGAGGATTGATCCATCCAGCATGCATATGAGTAGATGCCAAAGAAAAGCCCCAGTGCAAGGCGCTACATGGGGTGTCATCAGCCCTGACAGATGCAAAGGCTACCATGAGAACCACTGGTCCTGCTTCAAAGTGGACTCAGTGGTTGCTCCGATGACATTTCCGGGAGGATTGATCCATCCAGCATGCATATGAGTAGATACCAAAGAAAAGCCCCAGTGCAAGGCGCTACATGGGGTGTCACTAGCTCAGCCAGACTCAAAGGCCGACCCTCAAGAATAAAGAAAGGTTGAGCTGTGAAAAAATGAAGATCCTACAGAAAAGCCCCCGTGCAAGGCGCTACATGGGGTGTCATCAGCCCTGACAGATGCAAAGGCTACCATGAGAACCACTGGTCCTGCTTCAAAGTGGACTCAGTGGTTGCTCCGATGACATTTCCGGGAGGATTGATCCATCCAGCATGCATATGAGTAGATGCCAAAGAAAAGCCCCAGTGCAAGGCGCTACATGGGGTGTCATCAGCCCTGACAGATGCAAAGGCTACCATGAGAACCACTGGTCCTGCTTCAAAGTGGACTCAGTGGTTGCTCCGATGACATTTCCGGGAGGATTGATCCATCCAGCATGCATATGAGTAGATACCAAAGAAAAGCCCCAGTGCAAGGCGCTACATGGGGTGTCACTAGCTCAGCCAGACTCAAAGGCCGACCCTCAAGAATAAAGAAAGGTTGAGCTGTGAAAAAATGAAGATCCTACAGAAAAGCCCCCGTGCAAGGCGCTACATGGGGTGTCATCAGCCCTGACAGATGCAAAGGCTACCATGAGAACCACTGGTCCTGCTTCAAAGTGGACTCAGTGGTTGCTCCGATGACATTTCCGGGAGGATTGATCCATCCAGCATGCATATGAGTAGATGCCAAAGAAAAGCCCCAGTGCAAGGCGCTACATGGGGTGTCATCAGCCCTGACAGATGCAAAGGCTACCATGAGAACCACTGGTCCTGCTTCAAAGTGGACTCAGTGGTTGCTCCGATGACATTTCCGGGAGGATTGATCCATCCAGCATGCATATGAGTAGATACCAAAGAAAAGCCCCAGTGCAAGGCGCTACATGGGGTGTCACTAGCTCAGCCAGACTCAAAGGCCGACCCTCAAGAATAAAGAAAGGTTGAGCTGTGAAAAAATGAAGATCCTACAGAAAAGCCCCCGTGCAAGGCGCTACATGGGGTGTCATCAGCCCTGACAGATGCAAAGGCTACCATGAGAACCACTGGTCCTGCTTCAAAGTGGACTCAGTGGTTGCTCCGATGACATTTCCGGGAGGATTGATCCATCCAGCATGCATATGAGTAGATGCCAAAGAAAAGCCCCAGTGCAAGGCGCTACATGGGGTGTCATCAGCCCTGACAGATGCAAAGGCTACCATGAGAACCACTGGTCCTGCTTCAAAGTGGACTCAGTGGTTGCTCCGATGACATTTCCGGGAGGATTGATCCATCCAGCATGCATATGAGTAGATGCCAAAGAAAAGCCCCAGTGCAAGGCGCTACATGGGGTGTCACTAGCTCAGCCAGACTCAAAGGCCGACCCTCAAGAATAAAGAAAGGTCGAGCTGTGAAAAAATGAAGATCCTACAGAAAAGCCCCCCTCGGTCTCTTCATAGCAGCCTCCTGCTCGTCGTCGCTCTCTTCCCTGCGTCGTTTTGTGGAAGAGCCGAGGCCAGAAGTTGAGGGAACTACTGCATCTGTGAGCTCTTCTGAAGAATCTTCCAAGATAAAGTCAATGAAGTCTTCAAAGTCCTTGTCCTCAATGACAATGTCTTCAAAGTCCTCGTCCTCAATGACAATGATGTCAGTCTGTTCAGGTTGCAAATACCCGTACCTGTCCATAATAACATCAAAAAACCCTTCCCAAATACCATAACTAGGGTACCGGTTGAAAACAGTATAGAAAGTAGGAAGGTTGGGAGCAGGGTAGGAAACGAGCTGGAAAGCAGGGTAGTAACCTGGAACAGGACTAAAGCAGTGTTGTCCCGCTATCACAAATTGTGGTTGTAGGAACTGCAACTCACCCCTACCCTCCTGAAGCCAGTCAAAGCCAACCTCGTCCTCGGGCAAAAGGGCGGCATCAGGGCGGACTGAGGTAGGAAGAAAAACATTTATTAAAAAAAACGTTACATCCACAAGCCACCAACTAACACAAAGCCACAGCTAGTCTGATTCAAAAGGCAACTATTTCAGTATTTATCAGGAGCAAATTATGAAAATGCTATTTCCATGTGAGACCATAGCCACGGTCCAAACTGATTCTATAGGGAAAGGCCAGTGTGCACATTATCACCAGCCGAGCACTTTTAAAAAATGCTCTTACATTTGGAACTGGATTCAGAAAACGTCATTCACATATAATATAATCAGACATTTGCCCAAACTATTTTCCACTCCTTCATAGTATATATGCACTCATTCAGGCTCATAACAATATTGATCCGTTGGTGCATTTTAATGAATATCTTGAAGCTAGCTCTCAAATGTTCCTTCTTTTACTTATATCTTGCCATGGTGCAAGAAGAGTTCTATTTCTAAAATGGTGGAGGCGCCATTTTGTTTCCGAGATTGTCAACACAAAAATCGACGATTTGATCCCCTCAAACAAAAATAACGGTGTTTTCATGTCCCTACACATGTGTTAACACATTCCACACCTATTTCGAAGAAGAAAGTCCAGTCTTAACATATTGTTTTACACCAGAAACTGTGAGTGGCCTCACAATATGAGTTTTTCTAATAGCTAGTTTAAATGCTGAACATTCTTTAGCTTAATATTTAGCTTAATATTCTTAATTTAACGTAATTAAACGCACGTTTTGTACTGCAATGGCCTTTTATGGAGTCAAGGAACATTAACAAACACATTTGGCATGAAATTTAAAAAATAAATAAAAATGTTTTACCTGTAGGTCCGAAGATCTGGTCTGGTCTGCCCACCGGTGCCGGGGGTCCACTGGAAGCCATTCTGTCCAACTGGTATTGTTTGCTGTAGGTATTCAACTCAGTTCGCCAACAGTTTGTTTTGGAGGTGATCAGATGTCTGAGAGCTCAATCTTGTAGGTGCAGCATAAACTTCAAGTGCAACTCAGAAACGCCGTTTTTCTATGACGTCACTATTATGCGACCACGCCCCCTCCACTAACGCAGGCATGCGTGTGTGAGAGAGATTGGATTTTATAGTAAATTGTGTAAATGTAAATAGTTTGGACTGTGTGTGTGTTTACAATAGGTGTTTCCATAAATCCGTGATGTGTGTGATCTGTGATGATAAACTTCACATCATCTTGACCCAGAGCATACATACAAGGTTCAACCAAGAATGAAACATGTCAGCAGTTTCATTTGTGTTGTTGTTGATTTATTATATAACATACTGAATAGAAAGGCAGTAGACATGAACTAAACTAAACTTGAATCACTGCATGCTTCCAACGACATCATGCAAAGATTGCACAATTCATGAAACCCAAATTGATCTCATTTAATTGAGTACCATGTGGGGCTTTTTATTTGTCACTGGATGATACCGAGCAGCCCTCGTCTGTTATTTTATTGCTTTGTGAAGTAATAAAATCACAGTTTTATTTTTGAATTGTTATTAATATTCAACTTTATATGCACATAGTGAGAAGATCACTTTGTGGTGCATTTTGCGACACATTTCTAAAAACAAGGGACACTAATGATGCATGTATGTCATCTGGACAACCTCCACATGATGGCAGTATTGTAACTTGATTCACTTTTTATTCACTGATATATTTTTGCCAACAGATGGCACCACAGTCTCCCTTGCAGTACTACTAGTAAGAAGCCCTCTTTTCTTCTTCCAAACACAATCATCCCATCTCCCCAATTAAGCAAGACAACACTGTGCGGGGTGAAACTGTAACATTAACTCAGACTGCAGACAGTATTGTTCTCAGCCGTGACCTCATTTTACACGTTTAGTCTGTTGCTCATTATCAGTCGGTGGGATAAGTCTGGGAGCAGGAAGGGTGGGAGAGTCTTCCTCTCGCTTTACTGTCAAATGTCTGTGTGTGATCATAACAATCCAACTGAGAGCTGGACTGAGATTTCTATCCAGTAGATATCATGCAAATTGAACACTGATTTGAAACAGCGTCTCCCCCCTGAACCAAATGTATTTACAAAACTCTCAGTTTAACTGATGTGGTGTTATATTATGAGTTCTGAAAATACTATAAGGTTGTCGTACATTGTCAGATTTTTGAATTATATCAGAAATATGATATTGTTTCCAAGACAAAGACATATTTAGAAAGTTTGTCACACATTTATTTGTATTGTGCTCCTCTGTAAACAGTATACATACAGTACATACAGTTTACATGAACATGCTGTGTTCTATGTGACAAATACAACTGTCTCCTTCTTGACTTGTGAGCAGATGCAAAGAGCTGCTGACGGCTTCCTGTGTGTGTGTGAGGAGCTTCCCAAACCCACCAGCACAGACGAAGCAGATGGAGACAAACTACGTCCTCTGTGCCGGTGGGGACGGGACGCCCCTCCTCCTCCTCTCGGCTGGTGGGTGGAGCGGGTGGTGTCGGAGGGGGGGGGAGGGGCAGGGAGGACGTCACCGTACTCACTGGGTCTCAGGAGTCCTGCCCTGTGAGACACAAACACAAGAGATGAATACTTTTAACTCAACTATACAACCTTTACATTGTTCAATGATGGAATCTTATTACTGATACTTCTGTCGTCTTAGTGAGGGATTACTTACTCAGCCCACTGAAAGAAAGGCGACCACCGCTCTCCATCTGGTCCTGCAGTCATCCATCCTTCTCATCTGGTCATGTGGTCTCTGTTGTCTAGGAGATCCAGGATGTTGCTTCCTGTGTTACAGCCATCGATACCTGAGTAAAAGAGACTTGGAAAACTTTTCTTAACGTTAGTAATTTTTACCATACCTATCAGCGCTAAAGTGGGTCAATCCAACGGCCCCAGTGCAAGGCGCTACATGGGGTGTCATCAGCCCTGACAGATGCAAAGGCTACCATGAGAACCACTGGTCCTGCTTCAAAGTGGACTCAGTGGTTGCTCCGATGACATTTCCGGGAGGATTGATCCATCCAGCATGCATATGAGTAGATACCAAAGAAAAGCCCCAGTGCAAGGCGCTACATGGGGTGTCACTAGCTCAGCCAGACTCAAAGGCCGACCCTCAAGAATAAAGAAAGGTTGAGCTGTGAAAAAATGAAGATCCTACAGAAAAGCCCCCGTGCAAGGCGCTACATGGGGTGTCATCAGCCCTGACAGATGCAAAGGCTACCATGAGAACCACTGGTCCTGCTTCAAAGTGGACTCAGTGGTTGCTCCGATGACATTTCCGGGAGGATTGATCCATCCAGCATGCATATGAGTAGATACCAAAGAAAAGCCCCAGTGCAAGGCGCTACATGGGGTGTCACTAGCTCAGCCAGACTCAAAGGCCGACCCTCAAGAATAAAGAAAGGTTGAGCTGTGAAAAAATGAAGATCCTACAGAAAAGCCCCAGTGCAAGTCGCTACATGGGGTGTCACTAGCTCAGCCAGACTCAAAGGCCGACCCTCAAGAATAAAGAAAGGTTGAGCTGTGAAAAAATGAAGATCCTACAGAAAAGCCCCAGTGCAAGTCGCTACATGGGGTGTCACTCGCTCAGCCAGACTCAAAGGCCGACCCTCAAGAATAAAGAAAGGTTGAGCTGTGAAAAAATGAAGATCCTACAGAAAAGCCCCAGTGCAAGTCGCTACATGGGGTGTCACTAGCTCAGCCAGACTCAAAGGCCGACCCTCAAGAATAAAGAAAGGTTGAGCTGTGAAAAAATGAAGATCCTACAGAAAAGCCCCAGTGCAAGTCGCTACATGGGGTGTCACTAGCTCAGCCAGACTCAAAGGCCGACCCTCAAGAATAAAGAAAGGTCGAGCTGTGAAAAAATGAAGATCCTACAGAAAAGCCCCCCTCGGTCTCTTCATAGCAGCCTCCTGCTCGTCGTCGCTCTCTTCCCTGCGTCGTTTTGTGGAAGAGCCGAGGCCAGAAGTTGAGGGAACGACTGCATCTGTGAGCTCTTCTGAAGAATCTTCCAAGATAAAGTCAATGAAGTCTTCAAAGTCCTCGTCCTCAATGACAATGTCTTCAAAGTCCTCGTCCTCAATGACAATGATGTCAGTCTCTTCAGGTTGCAAATACCCGTACCTGTCCATAATAACATCAAAAACCCCTTCCCAAATACCATAACTAGGGTACCGGTTGAAAACAGTATAGAAAGTAGGAAGGTTGGGAGCAGGGTAGGAAACGAGCTGGAAAGCAGGGTAGTAACCTGGAACAGGACTAAAGCAGTGTTGTCCCGCTATCAGAAATTGTGGTTGTAGGAACTGCAACTCACCCCTACCCTCCTGAAGCCAGTCAAAGCCAACCTCGTCCTCGGGCAAAAGGGCGGCATCAGGGCGGACTGAGGTAGGAAGAAAAACATTTATTAAAAAAAACGTCACATCCACAAGCCACCAACTAACACAAAGCCACCGCTAGTCTGATTCAAAAGGCAACTATTTCAGTATTTATCAGGAGCAAATTATGAAAATGCTATTTCCATGTGAGACCATAGCCACGGTCCAAACTGATTCTATAGGGAAAGGCCAGTGTGCACATTATCACCAGCCGAGCACTTTTAAAAAACGCTCTTACATTTGGAACTGGATTCAGAAAACGTCATTCACATATAATATAATCAGACATTTGCCCAAACTATTTTCCACTCCTTCATAGTATATATGCACTCATTCAGGCTCATAACAATATTGATCCGTTGGTGCATTTTAATGAATATCTTGAAGCTAGCTCTCAAATGTTCCTTCTTTTACTTATATCTTGCCATGGTGCAAGAAGAGTTATATTTCTAAAATGGTGGAGGCGCCATTTTGTTTCCGAGATTGTCAACACAAAAATCGACGATTTGATCCCCTCAAACAAAAATAACGGTGTTTTCATGTCCCTACACATGTGTTAACACATTCCACACCTATTTCGAAGAAGAAAGTCCAGTCTTAACATATTGTTTTACACCAGAAACTGTGAGTGGCCTCACAATATGAGTTTTTCTAATAGCTAGTTTAAATGCTGAACATTCTTTAGCTTAATATTTAGCTTAATATTCTTAATTTAACGTAATTAAACGCACGTTTTGTACTGCAATGGCCTTTTATGGAGTCAAGGAACATTAACAAACACATTTGGCATGAAATTTAAAAAATAAATAAAAATGTTTTACCTGTAGGTCCGAAGATCTGGTCTGGTCTGCCCACCGGGGCCGGGGGTCCACTGGAAGCCATTCTGTCCAACTGGTATTGTTTGCTGTAGGTATTCAACTCAGTTCGCCAACAGTTTGTTTTGGAGGTGATCAGATGTCTGAGAGCTCAATCTTGTAGGTGCAGCATAAACTTCAAGTGCAACTCAGAAACGCCGTTTTTCTATGACGTCACTATTAGCAAAGCACCGGTTTACAACTCGTTTTCAATGGAAGCTACGAACTGATGCCCGACACTAGTCTAGCTGTCCTTGACCGCTCAAATTGTTGGTCCGCTTTTATCTACCCACAATTCCTGTTCTGTTCCGTCGTAAAAATAAAATGTAAGAAAAACAAACCGTTTGCTATTTTACGGCAGAACTACGTCAACAAGCACTTGAGAGACACTTCAACGGCGACAATGTAGCCGGACGCTTTTGTAGCTTTGCCGCTCGTAGTGTGAACATAGCATCAGGAAGATGTACAGTTTGTTATCCCCTTCGTCGCTTAACACACATGTCGCTCCCGTGACTGTCTCGTCTCATGTCTCTGCTCTCTGTATGAGCTGCAGTTCCCAGTTGAGCCCTGTTTCCGTTCTCCTTTACTATTCAAATGATCCACCATGAATGTCGGCTCTAACTCCAGATGAAAGGCACTTTATCAGTGAATTATTAACTTGATTCCATCGTGTCGGTTTCCTCCTTGGAGGAAAGATTAAAAAAAGTGATCCGTTCCGATGCATTTTGTATAAATAGCCTGAACTGAACTTGTTTGTGTATGTTGGCCGTGCCTGCAGCTGGCATGCTGGCAGAGGGCCTCTGGCTACAGAAAGGCTTCTTATAGATACATAGAATAATGTATGGTATTTGACAGACACTATGATTTACATTTTAAATGTCATTTAGGACCATGCAGAATCCTCACTGTTAATGTCGTGTTCTGCTTATTGAGCTTCTCAGGCTGCTAATACCGTACCAATGCAAGCTCATTGTCGTTTTCGACACTTCCTCCCAGCTGTGTGACTTCGGCCTTCGCATGTCCACCTGTAACACCCCAGGGGAGGCCGTCCCCATCGCAGCAAGGAAACGGGTGGTGGCCACGTGGGTGCAGGTCAGGAGGCTGCTGCAGCAGGAGATTGGCTCAAAGATGGACACTAAAGATCAGGTACCATTCTCTGCTGGCTGGTCTATGATGGTTTGTCATCATTGCTCAGCCTGTAGGAAATCATTTTGATGGATGGCAAGTTCTAGCCATAGACTGCACGTCTTTTAAAGCTACCTTCCACAGAGAGGAACATACTAGTGTCTGGTGCAATCCCTGTCTGTCATGACAGGCTAGACCATCACTGACAAAGTCCTGGAACAGGATCTCTAGAGAAGAGTGGGGACCCTATGTTCATTACATTGTAGTCCAGCATTGGGTTGGAATAACTTCAAATTAGTTACAAATTGTAAGATATTTATAAACACAATTATCCAAACGATGCAGAACATTTTTCATGTTAATTCACAGACCAATAGCCGACACTCTGCAGTGACTAGTGCAGTGACAGTGGTATTTGAGAAAACAAAGGCACCACACAAACTGTTGCTAAATAATATCCTCAAATACGAGAGAAGGGAGTAAAACATGGACACATGAGACCACATGAGTCCTGGAACGTGTTTAAAGCAGACAACTCACGGCACTCGTTACACAACGCGTTACAAGTGGAACACTTTGATCGAGCTAGAGCACCTTTCACTTCCACTGCTCTCCACCATTATGAACCACATCCTCATCGACGACCTCACCCTCTCCCCGTCTCCAGACTCCGTACATTGTTGTTGTCTTGCTCTTCTTGCTGTGAGTGCGTGAGCGGTAGTCTGGGACGGGGCAGGCCTGCAGCTGCACTTTGCTGCGGTGAATGGCTTTAACCCGGCTTTGCTGCTCCAGCTGATAATGTCCAAGAAAAACAACAGAAACCAGTCAGTCTTGCAATGTTTGTGAACTTATTTATTTTGTATTCCTTGGAGGGGATGGTATCCCTATTCTGAAAGCTTTTGTTCTGAAAGCTTTTGTTGTCCAACACAAAAAAATGTGAAATGTAAAGAAGAGTGAATACTCGCTGAGACTGTTTTCATAACATAATCACGTCACATGCACAATGCATCCTGTATTACATTATGGCTCTTCTTTAATGGGCTTATAATATTGTAGCTGATGACATTTTTGATCATCTTTTTGATGCGGTAGGTGTTACTTCCATATTACAGCATTGTATACAGCCTGATGTGCTTTGAGTCACAGCTACAAAAGGTTTGTTTCTCGCATTGCAACTTAGGAAGTGTAGCGTTAATATAAATGTTAATCTCAATAAATCCTTCATGAACTAATTTTCCACACAATAGCAAGTCATACATTATCAACTGAGGTCAGGAAACATGCAATATGATGATCCCACTGCAGCTTCATGTATGATTTATAAGCGAATAATAATACATGTATCTGTATTTTCTACAATTAAACATATGGGATTGGTGTGTGTTCAGCGTGCATTGGTTTCTTCCCCGTCTTTGCAGTGTGAGAACGAGGAGGTGTCGGCGATGACGCGCGTGCTGGTTGCAGTGGAGATGCTCCAGTGCAACAGGAACCCGAGGCATGGGGAGTTCTCTGTTCCCGGTCTCCCGTCGGTACGTATACGTCTCCGCTCACGGTTTTCTCTCCAGTGGCTGTTGCCCAGATGGGGACAACAGATGGCAAGGTGGCCCGTGTGCACACTGACACTGTCTGCATCTCATCATGTGTCAATATCTTCAAAACGACTGCAGCTGCCGCCATAATAATGCTTTGGTTGGGTCTAAACTTTGTAACTCTGTGGAGAATCCTTCTTGACGCCCTTTGACCTTTTTCCACATGTTTTATCTTTTGTCTCATCCGTCCACGTCTCCTTGTCTCTCCTCCTTCCTTTCCTCTCCATTATCATTCACTCCTTCCTCTCGTCTTTTGAATTCTATACATTTCTTTTTTACATCACCCCCTTGTCCTTCCTTTTCTTTTTTCTCTCCGCTTCTCCTTTAATCTTCTTCCTTCTAATGTTTCATGTCCTGTGTACCTCTAATCACTCACCTCACTCCTTGTCTACCTTTCCCTCCATCCCCTGACTACTTCCAACATTTGCTCCACACCTTAACTCCGTGCTCGTCCTTTTTCTCATGCTTGTCTTTACTTTTTTGACTTAACTCCTCTGCTTACCGCCTCCTGTCTTTTCCCTCGCCAATCCTTTCTTCTGTTCTGCTTTTTGTCTTCCATCACACTCTTTGCCTTTCCCCCTTTTACTCACTCCTCCCAATTTACTCCATTCCCTGCCTGCATTACTTTACCCCCCTCCCATATTTTTCCCTCCCTTATTTTCATTCTCTCACATTTAATTGCCCCTCGTCT
>NC_136647.1:25726861-25776861 GCF_949748355.1 Melanostigma gelatinosum | reverse complement strand
AGCCTTCTGCTGGAGTTTGGAGAGTGGTTGTACTGTCACAACTTCCCCGAAGCCGATGCCCAACACCAGGTCCAGTGGGCCATAGACATCCTTCTACACTTGGAAAGTGAACAGGCAGAAGGATCAGGTAGAACGCATCGACTCGTCTTGTTCATTGTATCACAACTGTGTGACTGACCAGTTAGTTGTGTTAACTATGTTACCGTGTACTCTTAAAATCTACAGGCAAAGTTCACAGATTTTCAGAATTCCCCTTGAGGGACCCATGTGGGCAACACGGTGTTAGTCTGAGCAGTAACATCTGATCTGTCTGATCCAGAAAGGAGCCGTGCCACAGCTTTTTGATAATTTCATCAGCAATTTGTACCCTCATTTTGATTGTGTAAACATTAAACAAAGCAATTATTGTTCAGAGGAAAAGGAACTGACTGGACAAAGAAGCAGATTTCTCAACCTCCCATGTGAGCATAGCGTAGCGCTATTTAAAAGACTGAGGGGTCCTTTGTATTCTCCTGCTATGAGCCCCGTTAACTATTCCCTGAGAGACCAACTGAACACCCAAATAACAGAACAAGTGGGAACTAATTACAGAGATATGTGCCTCTGCATTGTTGGCTTCATTTGTTATTCTTAGTGTAATGATGCTGTGCAATTCTACTTCCGGATTATTCTACACATCTGTTAAACGCTTGTCACAGTCAATCTTTCATGTTGTTTTTCCTCTAGAGGACAACTCCAAAAAACAGGATCTGAGCTCAGCGGAAGGCGAGTCCCTGGTGGGAGTACGGGGCGTGTTATTGACGGAAGGTTTGTCGGATCTGAAGGAGGTGCGGCGCCTCGACAGCTTGGTACGAGCGCACGCTCTGCTCGCTGTCATGGCGGACAGGACTTCACCCGAGCACCAGCTTCACCTGCTCAGAGCCTGCGTCTTTGTGCTGCGGATATGGCAGGTAGTGCGTCTCTAACTCTGACAATGTGGACGATGAGGCTGTTGTTCAAATGCGTAGTCGAATGTTTAAGTTGAGTGTGGAGCGTGTGTGCACCGTCTGTCACTCCAGGTGTCCATGGGGGTAGTTTGGGAGATTTCCAATGAGATGGCAAAGAGCCAGCCTCCGACCTCTGCTGCATCCAAAAGGGACAAAGCCAAGGGCCAAGGCAGAAAAGGGAAAGCTGTAAGTCTTATTGCTCAAACTTCATTTTGAATGGCGTTGATTTACACGGCTTAGTGTAAAGCCCTAGGTATTTACCTTCCAATGATAAAGCGGTGGCTTTGATTGGTTTGTCAATAACAGTCATCTACCGTTTAATATATCAAAATAATCTGTTTCGACCAGCCTACCCCTGCAGAAGAGAGACCTGAAGCCGTTGTCTTGGATCAGGAGCTTCCTTCCACGCCACAGGACTGGGCTCGCTACGTCTGTCCTGAACAGGCCCGGCTCATCTTCAGAACCAGCGCTCACCCCCACTGCATCAATGCACACAGCATTACAAAGCAGGCAGGTCTCAGAGTCATCACTATACCGGGTATGGTGTTGTCCCTCATTTCAGTCTGGTTTTCAGCATAGCAGGGATTGTGGCTGCTGGTTGTATAGAACTAGGGGTGACACTTGGTGTCGATGTCGCTCTAAGAAGCTGTCCTTTGTTGGTGAAGAGGAAGTTCATTTATTGATCTCTGTGGGTCACATTCTGATGTTCTAAGAGGTTGAAACTTCAGCATTCTGAAATAAATATGTGTTGAGATTGGGTTTGATGGCACCGGGGCCACTTCCTGTTCTGATAAAGCACCGGATAGTATTAATATGGAACATTTTTCGGCTATGCACGTAAGAATATGGTTTTTATTTCTGTATTTTTGATTTTGTTTGGCTGCAGACTCGAAGCCTGTTTTGTCTCGACCTGCTGGAAAAGGAGCTCCACTCCCTCTCACTCGACCACCTGACGCTGCCCATCATGCATCTTGCTGAGACCATCACTCAAGACCTGTTGGAGAGGAGGAGCCTCTCAGACCTCTACCGACTGAGGTAAGAACACTGGGGAGTTAAACGGGGAAACTCCACAGCTCTTACACGTTAAAGTCCTTTGGGAGTAGTACTGCATGTGAGAGGAAATACACACCCGATCTCCAACCGAACTGTCTGCAGTCCAGTTGCATTGTGGGTAATCTAGATGCCAGGTTTTGACCGGGAAGAGGAATGCATTGGATTAAAAACCTGGTTATGCTGCATCGATTTCGATCCTTTTTCTTAACTGAACATTGCATGTTTGAAAATGTTGTCGAAGTGCAATGCTAAAGTTTTTAAATATATTATATACATTTACTTTAATTGAATTGTGTGCCACTGCAAGCTAATGATTTGACTAAAGTCAAACTTGCTTCATTTACAGTCAACCGTCCAATCACAGAACTGATGAGCATCAACTTATAGCCGAATTAGTTACCGTACTTTTAGTTACTTTCAGAAATAATGAAGTGACTTTGTATGTCTCTTGTGGCTCTTTCTTCTCCCCCAATTAGGATTGTGAGGCGCTGTAGTCAGCTGGGTTTGGAGACGCATTCACCGTATCAGGAGGAGCTCCTGAATCTGAGTAAGATCCAAGAACAAGAACAGATGGGGTAAGACAACACGGCCGTACAGATTTATTGCTTGTACATTTAGCTTAAATGACCTGTGATCTCATGTTAATGGTTCCAGGTGCCACAAAGTGATGGCTTTGTCACAGGAGAGAAGAGGCCTCCACAAAGCTTCCAATCAGGTGCTTCTTACAAAGTAGATAGATGGATGTTTTCAATTCTGCTTCAAATCAACTCAAAGAAATGACAATGAACATGAACAACGTTTGACTTACTCTAGTTGTATTACTTCTAGGAGGATTGTTAGCAATCGCTCACAGGTGACTTATATTGATGGAGATTGACGATGGTATCGTTCCTTTATATGCACATAGTGAGAAGATCACTTTGTGGTGCATTTTGCGACACATTTCTAAAAACAAGGGACACTAATGATGCATGTATGTCATCTGGACAACCTCCACATGATGGCAGTATTGTAACTTGATTCACTTTTTATTCACTGATATATTTTTGCCAACAGATGGCACCACAGTCTCCCTTGCAGTACTACTAGTAAGAAGCCCTCTTTTCTTCTTCCAAACACAATCATCCCATCTCCCCAATTAAGCAAGACAACACTGTGCGGGGTGAAACTGTAACATTAACTCAGACTGCAGACTGTGTTGAAAGTAAGACAGTATTGTTCTCAGCCGTGACCTCATTTTACACGTTTAGTCTGTTGCTCATTATCAGTCGGTGGGATAAGTCTGGGAGCAGGAAGGGTGGGAGAGTCTTCCTCTCGCTTTACTGTCAAACGTCTGTGTGTGATCATAACAATCCAACTGAGAGCTGGACTGAGATTTCTATCCAGTAGATATCATGCAAATTGAACACTGATTTGAAACAGCGTCTCCCCCCTGAACCAAATGTATTTACAAAACTCTCAGTTTAACTGATGTGGTGTTATATTATGAGTTCTGAAAATACTATAAGGTTGTCGTACATTGTCAGATTTTTGAATTATATCAGAAATATGATATTGTTTCCAAGACAAAGACATATTTAGAAAGTTTGTCACACATTTATTTGTATTGTGCTCCTCTGTAAACAGTATACATACAGTACATACAGTTTACATGAACATGCTGTGTTCTATGTGACAAATACAACTGTCTCCTTCTTGACTTGTGAGCAGATGCAAAGAGCTGCTGACGGCTTCCTGTGTGTGTGTGAGGAGCTTCCCAAACCCACCAGCACAGAAGAAGCAGATGGAGACAAACTACGTCCTCTGTGCCGGTGGGGACGGGACGCCCCTCCTCCTCCTCTCGGCTGGTGGGTGGAGCGGGTGGTGTCGGAGGGGGGGGAGGGGCAGGGAGGACGTCACCGTACTCACTGGGTCTCAGGAGTCCTGCCCTGTGAGACACAAACACAAGAGATGAATACTTTTAACTCAACTATACAACCTTTACATTGTTCAATGATGGAATCTTATTACTGATACTTCTGTCGTCTTAGTGAGGGATTACTTACTCAGCCCACTGAAAGAAAGGCGACCACCGCTCTCCATCTGGTCCTGCAGTCATCCATCCTTCTCATCTGGTCATGTGGTCTCTGTTGTCTAGGAGATCCAGGATGTTGCTTCCTGTGTTACAGCCATCGATACCTGAGTAAAAGAGACTTGGAAAACTTTTCTTAACGTTAGTAATTTTTACCATACCTATCAGCGCTAAAGTGGGTCAATCCAACGGCCCCAGTGCAAGGCGCTACATGGGGTGTCATCAGCCCTGACAGATGCAAAGGCTACCATGAGAACCACTGGTCCTGCTTCAAAGTGGACTCAGTGGTTGCTCCGATGACATTTCCGGGAGGATTGATCCATCCAGCATGCATATGAGTAGATACCAAAGAAAAGCCCCAGTGCAAGGCGCTACATGGGGTGTCACTAGCTCAGCCAGACTCAAAGGCCGACCCTCAAGAATAAAGAAAGGTTGAGCTGTGAAAAAATGAAGATCCTACAGAAAAGCCCCCGTGCAAGGCGCTACATGGGGTGTCATCAGCCCTGACAGATGCAAAGGCTACCATGAGAACCACTGGTCCTGCTTCAAAGTGGACTCAGTGGTTGCTCCGATGACATTTCCGGGAGGATTGATCCATCCAGCATGCATATGAGTAGATGCCAAAGAAAAGCCCCAGTGCAAGGCGCTACATGGGGTGTCACTAGCTCAGCCAGACTCAAAGGCCGACCCTCAAGAATAAAGAAAGGTTGAGCTGTGAAAAAATGAAGATCCTACAGAAAAGCCCCCGTGCAAGGCGCTACATGGGGTGTCATCAGCCCTGACAGATGCAAAGGCTACCATGAGAACCACTGGTCCTGCTTCAAAGTGGACTCAGTGGTTGCTCCGATGACATTTCCGGGAGGATTGATCCATCCAGCATGCATATGAGTAGATGCCAAAGAAAAGCCCCAGTGCAAGGCGCTACATGGGGTGTCATCAGCCCTGACAGATGCAAAGGCTACCATGAGAACCACTGGTCCTGCTTCAAAGTGGACTCAGTGGTTGCTCCGATGACATTTCCGGGAGGATTGATCCATCCAGCATGCATATGAGTAGATACCAAAGAAAAGCCCCAGTGCAAGGCGCTACATGGGGTGTCACTAGCTCAGCCAGACTCAAAGGCCGACCCTCAAGAATAAAGAAAGGTTGAGCTGTGAAAAAATGAAGATCCTACAGAAAAGCCCCCGTGCAAGGCGCTACATGGGGTGTCATCAGCCCTGACAGATGCAAAGGCTACCATGAGAACCACTGGTCCTGCTTCAAAGTGGACTCAGTGGTTGCTCCGATGACATTTCCGGGAGGATTGATCCATCCAGCATGCATATGAGTAGATGCCAAAGAAAAGCCCCAGTGCAAGGCGCTACATGGGGTGTCATCAGCCCTGACAGATGCAAAGGCTACCATGAGAACCACTGGTCCTGCTTCAAAGTGGACTCAGTGGTTGCTCCGATGACATTTCCGGGAGGATTGATCCATCCAGCATGCATATGAGTAGATGCCAAAGAAAAGCCCCAGTGCAAGGCGCTACATGGGGTGTCATCAGCCCTGACAGATGCAAAGGCTACCATGAGAACCACTGGTCCTGCTTCAAAGTGGACTCAGTGGTTGCTCCGATGACATTTCCGGGAGGATTGATCCATCCAGCATGCATATGAGTAGATGCCAAAGAAAAGCCCCAGTGCAAGGCGCTACATGGGGTGTCATCAGCCCTGACAGATGCAAAGGCTACCATGAGAACCACTGGTCCTGCTTCAAAGTGGACTCAGTGGTTGCTCCGATGACATTTCCGGGAGGATTGATCCATCCAGCATGCATATGAGTAGATACCAAAGAAAAGCCCCAGTGCAAGGCGCTACATGGGGTGTCACTAGCTCAGCCAGACTCAAAGGCCGACCCTCAAGAATAAAGAAAGGTTGAGCTGTGAAAAAATGAAGATCCTACAGAAAAGCCCCCGTGCAAGGCGCTACATGGGGTGTCATCAGCCCTGACAGATGCAAAGGCTACCATGAGAACCACTGGTCCTGCTTCAAAGTGGACTCAGTGGTTGCTCCGATGACATTTCCGGGAGGATTGATCCATCCAGCATGCATATGAGTAGATGCCAAAGAAAAGCCCCAGTGCAAGGCGCTACATGGGGTGTCATCAGCCCTGACAGATGCAAAGGCTACCATGAGAACCACTGGTCCTGCTTCAAAGTGGACTCAGTGGTTGCTCCGATGACATTTCCGGGAGGATTGATCCATCCAGCATGCATATGAGTAGATACCAAAGAAAAGCCCCAGTGCAAGGCGCTACATGGGGTGTCACTAGCTCAGCCAGACTCAAAGGCCGACCCTCAAGAATAAAGAAAGGTCGAGCTGTGAAAAAATGAAGATCCTACAGAAAAGCCCCCGTGCAAGGCGCTACATGGGGTGTCATCAGCCCTGACAGATGCAAAGGCTACCATGAGAACCACTGGTCCTGCTTCAAAGTGGACTCAGTGGTTGCTCCGATGACATTTCCGGGAGGATTGATCCATCCAGCATGCATATGAGTAGATGCCAAAGAAAAGCCCCAGTGCAAGGCGCTACATGGGGTGTCATCAGCCCTGACAGATGCAAAGGCTACCATGAGAACCACTGGTCCTGCTTCAAAGTGGACTCAGTGGTTGCTCCGATGACATTTCCGGGAGGATTGATCCATCCAGCATGCATATGAGTAGATACCAAAGAAAAGCCCCAGTGCAAGGCGCTACATGGGGTGTCACTAGCTCAGCCAGACTCAAAGGCCGACCCTCAAGAATAAAGAAAGGTTGAGCTGTGAAAAAATGAAGATCCTACAGAAAAGCCCCCGTGCAAGGCGCTACATGGGGTGTCATCAGCCCTGACAGATGCAAAGGCTACCATGAGAACCACTGGTCCTGCTTCAAAGTGGACTCAGTGGTTGCTCCGATGACATTTCCGGGAGGATTGATCCATCCAGCATGCATATGAGTAGATGCCAAAGAAAAGCCCCAGTGCAAGGCGCTACATGGGGTGTCATCAGCCCTGACAGATGCAAAGGCTACCATGAGAACCACTGGTCCTGCTTCAAAGTGGACTCAGTGGTTGCTCCGATGACATTTCCGGGAGGATTGATCCATCCAGCATGCATATGAGTAGATACCAAAGAAAAGCCCCAGTGCAAGGCGCTACATGGGGTGTCACTAGCTCAGCCAGACTCAAAGGCCGACCCTCAAGAATAAAGAAAGGTCGAGCTGTGAAAAAATGAAGATCCTACAGAAAAGCCCCCCTCGGTCTCTTCATAGCAGCCTCCTGCTCGTCGTCGCTCTCTTCCCTGCGTCGTTTTGTGGAAGAGCCGAGGCCAGAAGTTGAGGGAACTACTGCATCTGTGAGCTCTTCTGAAGAATCTTCCAAGATAAAGTCAATGAAGTCTTCAAAGTCTCAATGACAATGTCTTCAAAGTCCTCGTCCTCAATGACAATGATGTCAGTCTCTTCAGGTTGCAAATACCCGTACCTGTCCATAATAACATCAAAAACCCCTTCCCAAATACCATAACTAGGGTACCGGTTGAAAACAGTATAGAAAGTAGGAAGGTTGGGAGCAGGGTAGGAAACGAGCTGGAAAGCAGGGTAGTAACCTGGAACAGGACTAAAGCAGTGTTGTCCCGCTATCACAAATTGTGGTTGTAGGAACTGCAACTCACCCCTACCCTCCTGAAGCCAGTCAAAGCCAACCTCGTCCTCGGGCAAAAGGGCGGCATCAGGGCGGACTGAGGTAGGAAGAAAAACATTTATTAAAAAAAACGTCACATCCACAAGCCACCAACTAACACAAAGTCACCGCTAGTCTGATTCAAAAGGCAACTATTTCAGTATTTATCAGGAGCAAATTATGAAAATGCTATTTCCATGTGAGACCATAGCCACGGTCCAAACTGATTCTATAGGGAAAGGCCAGTGTGCACATTATCACCAGCCGAGCACTTTTAAAAAACGCTCTTACATTTGGAACTGGATTCAGAAAACGTCATTCACATATAATATAATCAGACATTTGCCCAAACTATTTTCCACTCCTTCATAGTATATATGCACTCATTCAGGCTCATAACAATATTGATCCGTTGGTGCATTTTAATGAATATCTTGAAGCTAGCTCTCAAATGTTCCTTCTTTTACTTATATCTTGCCATGGTGCAAGAAGAGTTCTATTTCTAAAATGGTGGAGGCGCCATTTTGTTTCCGAGATTGTCAACACAAAAATCGACGATTTGATCCCCTCAAACAAAAATAACGGTGTTTTCATGTCCCTACACATGTGTTAACACATTCCACACCTATTTCGAAGAAGAAAGTCCAGTCTTAACATATTGTTTTACACCAGAAACTGTGAGTGGCCTCACAATATGAGTTTTTCTAATAGCTAGTTTAAATGCTGAACATTCTTTAGCTTAATATTTAGCTTAATATTCTTAATTTAACGTAATTAAACGCACGTTTTGTACTGCAATGGCCTTTTATGGAGTCAAGGAACATTAACAAACACATTTGGCATGAAATTTAAAAAATAAATAAAAATGTTTTACCTGTAGGTCCGAAGATCTGGTCTGGTCTGCCCACCGGGGCCGGGGGTCCACTGGAAGCCATTCTGTCCAACTGGTATTGTTTGCTGTAGGTATTCAACTCAGTTCGCCAACAGTTTGTTTTGGAGGTGATCAGATGTCTGAGAGCTCAATCTTGTAGGTGCAGCATAAACTTCAAGTGCAACTCAGAAACGCCGTTTTTCTATGACGTCACTATTATGCGACCACGCCCCCTCCACTAACGCAGGCATGCGTGTGTGAGAGATTGGATTTTATAGTAAATTGTGTAAATGTAAATAGTTTGGACTGTGTGTGTGTTTACAATAGGTGTTTCCATAAATCCGTGATGTGTGTGATCTGTGATGATAAACTTCACATCATCTTGACCCAGAGCATACATACAAGGTTCAACCAAGAATGAAACATGTCAGCAGTTTCATTTGTGTTGTTGTTGATTTATTATATAACATACTGAATAGAAAGGCAGTAGACATGAACTAAACTAAACTTGAATCACTGCATGCTTCCAACGACATCATGCAAAGATTGCACAATTCATGAAACCCAAATTGATCTAATTTAATTGAGTACCATGTGGGGCTTTTTATTTGTCACTGGATGATACCGAGCAGCCCCCGTCTGTTATTTTATTGCTTTGTGAAGTAATAAAATCACAGTTTTATTTTTGAATTGTTATTAATATTCAACTTTATATGCACATAGTGAGAAGATCACTTTGTGGTGCATTTTGCGACACATTTCTAAAAACAAGGGACACTAATGATGCATGTATGTCATCTGGACAACCTCCACATGATGGCAGTATTGTAACTTGATTCACTTTTTATTCACTGATATATTTTTGCCAACAGATGGCACCACAGTCTCCCTTGCAGTACTACTAGTAAGAAGCCCTCTTTTCTTCTTCCAAACACAATCATCCCATCTCCCCAATTAAGCAAGACAACACTGTGCGGGGTGAAACTGTAACATTAACTCAGACTGCAGACAGTATTGTTCTCAGCCGTGACCTCATTTTACACGTTTAGTCTGTTGCTCATTATCAGTCGGTGGGATAAGTCTGGGAGCAGGAAGGGTGGGAGAGTCTTCCTCTCGCTTTACTGTCAAACGTCTGTGTGTGATCATAACAATCCAACTGAGAGCTGGACTGAGATTTCTATCCAGTAGATATCATGCAAATTGAACACTGATTTGAAACAGCGTCTCCCCCCTGAACCAAATGTATTTACAAAACTCTCAGTTTAACTGATGTGGTGTTATATTATGAGTTCTGAAAATACTATAAGGTTGTCGTACATTGTCAGATTTTTGAATTATATCAGAAATATGATATTGTTTCCAAGACAAAGACATATTTAGAAAGTTTGTCACACATTTATTTGTATTGTGCTCCTCTGTAAACAGTATACATACAGTACATACAGTTTACATGAACATGCTGTGTTCTATGTGACAAATACAACTGTCTCCTTCTTGACTTGTGAGCAGATGCAAAGAGCTGCTGACGGCTTCCTGTGTGTGTGTGAGGAGCTTCCCAAACCCACCAGCACAGAAGAAGCAGATGGAGACAAACTACGTCCTCTGTGCCGGTGGGGACGGGACGCCCCTCCTCCTCCTCTCGGCTGGTGGGTGGAGCGGGTGGTGTCGGAGGGGGGGGAGGGGCAGGGAGGACGTCACCGTACTCACTGGGTCTCAGGAGTCCTGCCCTGTGAGACACAAACACAAGAGATGAATACTTTTAACTCAACTATACAACCTTTACATTGTTCAATGATGGAATCTTATTACTGATACTTCTGTCGTCTTAGTGAGGGATTACTTACTCAGCCCACTGAAAGAAAGGCGACCACCGCTCTCCATCTGGTCCTGCAGTCATCCATCCTTCTCATCTGGTCATGTGGTCTCTGTTGTCTAGGAGATCCAGGATGTTGCTTCCTGTGTTACAGCCATCGATACCTGAGTAAAAGAGACTTGGAAAACTTTTCTTAACGTTAGTAATTTTTACCATACCTATCAGCGCTAAAGTGGGTCAATCCAACGGCCCCAGTGCAAGGCGCTACATGGGGTGTCATCAGCCCTGACAGATGCAAAGGCTACCATGAGAACCACTGGTCCTGCTTCAAAGTGGACTCAGTGGTTGCTCCGATGACATTTCCGGGAGGATTGATCCATCCAGCATGCATATGAGTAGATGCCAAAGAAAAGCCCCAGTGCAAGGCGCTACATGGGGTGTCATCAGCCCTGACAGATGCAAAGGCTACCATGAGAACCACTGGTCCTGCTTCAAAGTGGACTCAGTGGTTGCTCCGATGACATTTCCGGGAGGATTGATCCATCCAGCATGCATATGAGTAGATACCAAAGAAAAGCCCCAGTGCAAGGCGCTACATGGGGTGTCACTAGCTCAGCCAGACTCAAAGGCCGACCCTCAAGAATAAAGAAAGGTCGAGCTGTGAAAAAATGAAGATCCTACAGAAAAGCCCCCGTGCAAGGCGCTACATGGGGTGTCATCAGCCCTGACAGATGCAAAGGCTACCATGAGAACCACTGGTCCTGCTTCAAAGTGGACTCAGTGGTTGCTCCGATGACATTTCCGGGAGGATTGATCCATCCAGCATGCATATGAGTAGATACCAAAGAAAAGCCCCAGTGCAAGGCGCTACATGGGGTGTCATCAGCCCTGACAGATGCAAAGGCTACCATGAGAACCACTGGTCCTGCTTCAAAGTGGACTCAGTGGTTGCTCCGATGACATTTCCGGGAGGATTGATCCATCCAGCATGCATATGAGTAGATACCAAAGAAAAGCCCCAGTGCAAGGCGCTACATGGGGTGTCACTAGCTCAGCCAGACTCAAAGGCCGACCCTCAAGAATAAAGAAAGGTCGAGCTGTGAAAAAATGAAGATCCTACAGAAAAGCCCCCCTCGGTCTCTTCATAGCAGCCTCCTGCTCGTCGTCGCTCTCTTCCCTGCGTCGTTTTGTGGAAGAGCCGAGGCCAGAAGTTGAGGGAACTACTGCATCTGTGAGCTCTTCTGAAGAATCTTCCAAGATAAAGTCAATGAAGTCTTCAAAGTCCTCGTCCTCAATGACAATGTCTTCAAAGTCCTCGTCCTCAATGACAATGATGTCAGTCTCTTCAGGTTGCAAATACCCGTACCTGTCCATAATAACATCAAAAACCCCTTCCCAAATACCATAACTAGGGTACCGGTTGAAAACAGTATAGAAAGTAGGAAGGTTGGGAGCAGGGTAGGAAACGAGCTGGAAAGCAGGGTAGTAACCTGGAACAGGACTAAAGCAGTGTTGTCCCGCTATCACAAATTGTGGTTGTAGGAACTGCAACTCACCCCTACCCTCCTGAAGCCAGTCAAAGCCAACCTCGTCCTCGGGCAAAAGGGCGGCATCAGGGCGGACTGAGGTAGGAAGAAAAACATTTATTAAAAAAAACGTCACATCCACAAGCCACCAACTAACACAAAGTCACCGCTAGTCTGATTCAAAAGGCAACTATTTCAGTATTTATCAGGAGCAAATTATGAAAATGCTATTTCCATGTGAGACCATAGCCACGGTCCAAACTGATTCTATAGGGAAAGGCCAGTGTGCACATTATCACCAGCCGAGCACTTTTAAAAAACGCTCTTACATTTGGAACTGGATTCAGAAAACGTCATTCACATATAATATAATCAGACATTTGCCCAAACTATTTTCCACTCCTTCATAGTATATATGCACTCATTCAGGCTCATAACAATATTGATCCGTTGGTGCATTTTAATGAATATCTTGAAGCTAGCTCTCAAATGTTCCTTCTTTTACTTATATCTTGCCATGGTGCAAGAAGAGTTCTATTTCTAAAATGGTGGAGGCGCCATTTTGTTTCCGAGATTGTCAACACAAAAATCGACGATTTGATCCCCTCAAACAAAAATAACGGTGTTTTCATGTCCCTACACATGTGTTAACACATTCCACACCTATTTCGAAGAAGAAAGTCCAGTCTTAACATATTGTTTTACACCAGAAACTGTGAGTGGCCTCACAATATGAGTTTTTCTAATAGCTAGTTTAAATGCTGAACATTCTTTAGCTTAATATTTAGCTTAATATTCTTAATTTAACGTAATTAAACGCACGTTTTGTACTGCAATGGCCTTTTATGGAGTCAAGGAACATTAACAAACACATTTGGCATGAAATTTAAAAAATAAATAAAAATGTTTTACCTGTAGGTCCGAAGATCTGGTCTGGTCTGCCCACCGGGGCCGGGGGTCCACTGGAAGCCATTCTGTCCAACTGGTATTGTTTGCTGTAGGTATTCAACTCAGTTCGCCAACAGTTTGTTTTGGAGGTGATCAGATGTCTGAGAGCTCAATCTTGTAGGTGCAGCATAAACTTCAAGTGCAACTCAGAAACGCCGTTTTTCTATGACGTCACTATTATGCGACCACGCCCCCTCCACTAACGCAGGCATGCGTGTGTGAGAGATTGGATTTTATAGTAAATTGTGTAAATGTAAATAGTTTGGACTGTGTGTGTGTTTACAATAGGTGTTTCCATAAATCCGTGATGTGTGTGATCTGTGATGATAAACTTCACATCATCTTGACCCAGAGCATACATACAAGGTTCAACCAAGAATGAAACATGTCAGCAGTTTCATTTGTGTTGTTGTTGATTTATTATATAACATACTGAATAGAAAGGCAGTAGACATGAACTAAACTAAACTTGAATCACTGCATGCTTCCAACGACATCATGCAAAGATTGCACAATTCATGAAACCCAAATTGATCTCATTTAATTGAGTACCATGTGGGGCTTTTTATTTGTCACTGGATGATACCGAGCAGCCCTCGTCTGTTATTTTATTGCTTTGTGAAGTAATAAAATCACAGTTTTATTTTTGAATTGTTATTAATATTCAACTTTATATGCACATAGTGAGAAGATCACTTTGTGGTGCATTTTGCGACACATTTCTAAAAACAAGGGACACTAATGATGCATGTATGTCATCTGGACAACCTCCACATGATGGCAGTATTGTAACTTGATTCACTTTTTATTCACTGATATATTTTTGCCAACAGATGGCACCACAGTCTCCCTTGCAGTACTACTAGTAAGAAGCCCTCTTTTCTTCTTCCAAACACAATCATCCCATCTCCCCAATTAAGCAAGACAACACTGTGCGGGGTGAAACTGTAACATTAACTCAGACTGCAGACAGTATTGTTCTCAGCCGTGACCTCATTTTACACGTTTAGTCTGTTGCTCATTATCAGTCGGTGGGATAAGTCTGGGAGCAGGAAGGGTGGGAGAGTCTTCCTCTCGCTTTACTGTCAAACGTCTGTGTGTGATCATAACAATCCAACTGAGAGCTGGACTGAGATTTCTATCCAGTAGATATCATGCAAATTGAACACTGATTTGAAACAGCGTCTCCCCCCTGAACCAAATGTATTTACAAAACTCTCAGTTTAACTGATGTGGTGTTATATTATGAGTTCTGAAAATACTATAAGGTTGTCGTACATTGTCAGATTTTTGAATTATATCAGAAATATGATATTGTTTCCAAGACAAAGACATATTTAGAAAGTTTGTCACACATTTATTTGTATTGTGCTCCTCTGTAAACAGTATACATACAGTACATACAGTTTACATGAACATGCTGTGTTCTATGTGACAAATACAACTGTCTCCTTCTTGACTTGTGAGCAGATGCAAAGAGCTGCTGACGGCTTCCTGTGTGTGTGTGAGGAGCTTCCCAAACCCACCAGCACAGAAGAAGCAGATGGAGACAAACTACGTCCTCTGTGCCGGTGGGGACGGGACGCCCCTCCTCCTCCTCTCGGCTGGTGGGTGGAGCGGGTGGTGTCGGAGGGGGGGGAGGGGCAGGGAGGACGTCACCGTACTCACTGGGTCTCAGGAGTCCTGCCCTGTGAGACACAAACACAAGTGATGAATACTTTTAACTCAACTATACAACCTTTACATTGTTCAATGATGGAATCTTATTACTGATACTTCTGTCGTCTTAGTGAGGGATTACTTACTCAGCCCACTGAAAGAAAGGCGACCACCGCTCTCCATCTGGTCCTGCAGTCATCCATCCTTCTCATCTGGTCATGTGGTCTCTGTTGTCTAGGAGATCCAGGATGTTGCTTCCTGTGTTACAGCCATCGATACCTGAGT
This sequence comes from Melanostigma gelatinosum, assembly GCF_949748355.1. Taxonomy (NCBI): domain Eukaryota; kingdom Metazoa; phylum Chordata; class Actinopteri; order Perciformes; family Zoarcidae; genus Melanostigma; species Melanostigma gelatinosum. Next base: position 25,761,954 of record NC_136647.1, on the reverse strand, counting down.
AAAAGAGACTTGGAAAACTTTTCTTAACGTTAGTAATTTTTACCATACCTATCAGCGCTAAAGTGGGTCAATCCAACGGCCCCAGTGCAAGGCGCTACATGGGGTGTCATCAGCCCTGACAGATGCAAAGGCTACCATGAGAACCACTGGTCCTGCTTCAAAGTGGACTCAGTGGTTGCTCCGATGACATTTCCGGGAGGATTGATCCATCCAGCATGCATATGAGTAGATACCAAAGAAAAGCCCCAGTGCAAGGCGCTACATGGGGTGTCACTAGCTCAGCCAGACTCAAAGGCCGACCCTCAAGAATAAAGAAAGGTTGAGCTGTGAAAAAATGAAGATCCTACAGAAAAGCCCCCGTGCAAGGCGCTACATGGGGTGTCATCAGCCCTGACAGATGCAAAGGCTACCATGAGAACCACTGGTCCTGCTTCAAAGTGGACTCAGTGGTTGCTCCGATGACATTTCCGGGAGGATTGATCCATCCAGCATGCATATGAGTAGATGCCAAAGAAAAGCCCCAGTGCAAGGCGCTACATGGGGTGTCATCAGCCCTGACAGATGCAAAGGCTACCATGAGAACCACTGGTCCTGCTTCAAAGTGGACTCAGTGGTTGCTCCGATGACATTTCCGGGAGGATTGATCCATCCAGCATGCATATGAGTAGATACCAAAGAAAAGCCCCAGTGCAAGGCGCTACATGGGGTGTCACTAGCTCAGCCAGACTCAAAGGCCGACCCTCAAGAATAAAGAAAGGTCGAGCTGTGAAAAAATGAAGATCCTACAGAAAAGCCCCCCTCGGTCTCTTCATAGCAGCCTCCTGCTCGTCGTCGCTCTCTTCCCTGCATCGTTTTGTGGAACAGCCGAGGCCAGAAGTTGAGGGAACTACTGCATCTGTGAGCTCTTCTGAAGAATCTTCCAAGATAAAGTCAATGAAGTCTTCAAAGTCCTCGTCCTCAATGACAATGTCTTCAAAGTCCTCGTCCTCAATGACAATGATGTCAGTCTCTTCAGGTTGCAAATACCCGTACCTGTCCATAATAACATCAAAAACCCCTTCCCAAATACCATAACTAGGGTACCGGTTGAAAACAGTATAGAAAGTAGGAAGGTTGGGAGCAGGGTAGGAAACGAGCTGGAAAGCAGGGTAGTAACCTGGAACAGGACTAAAGCAGTGTTGTCCCGCTATCACAAATTGTGGTTGTAGGAACTGCAACTCACCCCTACCCTCCTGAAGCCAGTCAAAGCCAACCTCGTCCTCGGGCAAAAGGGCGGCATCAGGGCGGACTGAGGTAGGAAGAAAAACATTTATTAAAAAAAACGTCACATCCACAAGCCACCAACTAACACAAAGCCACCGCTAGTCTGATTCAAAAGGCAACTATTTCAGTATTTATCAGGAGCAAATTATGAAAATGCTATTTCCATGTGAGACCATAGCCACGGTCCAAACTGATTCTATAGGGAAAGGCCAGTGTGCACATTATCACCAGCCGAGCACTTTTAAAAAACGCTCTTACATTTGGAACTGGATTCAGAAAACGTCATTCACATATAATATAATCAGACATTTGCCCAAACTATTTTCCACTCCTTCATAGTATATATGCACTCATTCAGGCTCATAACAATATTGATCCGTTGGTGCATTTTAATGAATATCTTGAAGCTAGCTCTCAAATGTTCCTTCTTTTACTTATATCTTGCCATGGTGCAAGAAGAGTTCTATTTCTAAAATGGTGGAGGCGCCATTTTGTTTCCGAGATTGTCAACACAAAAATCGACGATTTGATCCCCTCAAACAAAAATAACGGTGTTTTCATGTCCCTACACATGTGTTAACACATTCCACACCTATTTCGAAGAAGAAAGTCCAGTCTTAACATATTGTTTTACACCAGAAACTGTGAGTGGCCTCACAATATGAGTTTTTCTAATAGCTAGTTTAAATGCTGAACATTCTTTAGCTTAATATTTAGCTTAATATTCTTAATTTAACGTAATTAAACGCACGTTTTGTACTGCAATGGCCTTTTATGGAGTCAAGGAACATTAACAAACACATTTGGCATGAAATTTAAAAAATAAATAAAAATGTTTTACCTGTAGGTCCGAAGATCTGGTCTGGTCTGCCCACCGGGGCCGGGGGTCCACTGGAAGCCATTCTGTCCAACTGGTATTGTTTGCTGTAGGTATTCAACTCAGTTCGCCAACAGTTTGTTTTGGAGGTGATCAGATGTCTGAGAGCTCAATCTTGTAGGTGCAGCATAAACTTCAAGTGCAACTCAGAAACGCCGTTTTTCTATGACGTCACTATTATGCGACCACGCCCCCTCCACTAACGCAGGCATGCGTGTGTGAGAGATTGGATTTTATAGTAAATTGTGTAAATGTAAATAGTTTGGACTGTGTGTGTGTTTACAATAGGTGTTTCCATAAATCCGTGATGTGTGTGATCTGTGATGATAAACTTCACATCATCTTGACCCAGAGCATACATACAAGGTTCAACCAAGAATGAAACATGTCAGCAGTTTCATTTGTGTTGTTGTTGATTTATTATATAACATACTGAATAGAAAGGCAGTAGACATGAACTAAACTAAACTTGAATCACTGCATGCTTCCAACGACATCATGCAAAGATTGCACAATTCATGAAACCCAAATTGATCTCATTTAATTGAGTACCATGTGGGGCTTTTTATTTGTCACTGGATGATACCGAGCAGCCCTCGTCTGTTATTTTATTGCTTTGTGAAGTAATAAAATCACAGTTTTATTTTTGAATTGTTATTAATATTCAACTTTATATGCACATAGTGAGAAGATCACTTTGTGGTGCATTTTGCGACACATTTCTAAAAACAAGGGACACTGATGATGCATGTATGTCATCTGGACAACCTCCACATGATGGCAGTATTGTAACTTGATTCACTTTTTATTCACTGATATATTTTTGCCAACAGATGGCACCACAGTCTCCCTTGCAGTACTACTAGTAAGAAGCCCTCTTTTCTTCTTCCAAACACAATCATCCCATCTCCCCAATTAAGCAAGACAACACTGTGCGGGGTGAAACTGTAACATTAACTCAGACTGCAGACAGTATTGTTCTCAGCCGTGACCTCATTTTACACGTTTAGTCTGTTGCTCATTATCAGTCGGTGGGATAAGTCTGGGAGCAGGAAGGGTGGGAGAGTCTTCCTCTCGCTTTACTGTCAAACGTCTGTGTGTGATCATAACAATCCAACTGAGAGCTGGACTGAGATTTCTATCCAGTAGATATCATGCAAATTGAACACTGATTTGAAACAGCGTCTCCCCCCTGAACCAAATGTATTTACAAAACTCTCAGTTTAACTGATGTGGTGTTATATTATGAGTTCTGAAAATACTATAAGGTTGTCGTACATTGTCAGATTTTTGAATTATATCAGAAATATGATATTGTTTCCAAGACAAAGACATATTTAGAAAGTTTGTCACACATTTATTTGTATTGTGCTCCTCTGTAAACAGTATACATACAGTACATACAGTTTACATGAACATGCTGTGTTCTATGTGACAAATACAACTGTCTCCTTCTTGACTTGTGAGCAGATGCAAAGAGCTGCTGACGGCTTCCTGTGTGTGTGTGAGGAGCTTCCCAAACCCACCAGCACAGAAGAAGCAGATGGAGACAAACTACGTCCTCTGTGCCGGTGGGGACGGGACGCCCCTCCTCCTCCTCTCGGCTGGTGGGTGGAGCGGGTGGTGTCGGAGGGGGGGGAGGGGGGGGAGGGGCAGGGAGGACGTCACCGTACTCACTGGGTCTCAGGAGTCCTGCCCTGTGAGACACAAACACAAGTGATGAATACTTTTAACTCAACTATACAACCTTTACATTGTTCAATGATGGAATCTTATTACTGATACTTCTGTCGTCTTAGTGAGGGATTACTTACTCAGCCCACTGAAAGAAAGGCGACCACCGCTCTCCATCTGGTCCTGCAGTCATCCATCCTTCTCATCTGGTCATGTGGTCTCTGTTGTCTAGGAGATCCAGGATGTTGCTTCCTGTGTTACAGCCATCGATACCTGAGTAAAAGAGACTTGGAAAACTTTTCTTAACGTTAGTAATTTTTACCATACCTATCAGCGCTAAAGTGGGTCAATCCAACGGCCCCAGTGCAAGGCGCTACATGGGGTGTCATCAGCCCTGACAGATGCAAAGGCTACCATGAGAACCACTGGTCCTGCTTCAAAGTGGACTCAGTGGTTGCTCCGATGACATTTCCGGGAGGATTGATCCATCCAGCATGCATATGAGTAGATACCAAAGAAAAGCCCCAGTGCAAGGCGCTACATGGGGTGTCACTAGCTCAGCCAGACTCAAAGGCCGACCCTCAAGAATAAAGAAAGGTTGAGCTGTGAAAAAATGAAGATCCTACAGAAAAGCCCCCGTGCAAGGCGCTACATGGGGTGTCATCAGCCCTGACAGATGCAAAGGCTACCATGAGAACCACTGGTCCTGCTTCAAAGTGGACTCAGTGGTTGCTCCGATGACATTTCCGGGAGGATTGATCCATCCAGCATGCATATGAGTAGATGCCAAAGAAAAGCCCCAGTGCAAGGCGCTACATGGGGTGTCATCAGCCCTGACAGATGCAAAGGCTACCATGAGAACCACTGGTCCTGCTTCAAAGTGGACTCAGTGGTTGCTCCGATGACATTTCCGGGAGGATTGATCCATCCAGCATGCATATGAGTAGATACCAAAGAAAAGCCCCAGTGCAAGGCGCTACATGGGGTGTCACTAGCTCAGCCAGACTCAAAGGCCGACCCTCAAGAATAAAGAAAGGTCGAGCTGTGAAAAAATGAAGATCCTACAGAAAAGCCCCCCTCGGTCTCTTCATAGCAGCCTCCTGCTCGTCGTCGCTCTCTTCCCTGCGTCGTTTTGTGGAAGAGCCGAGGCCAGAAGTTGAGGGAACTACTGCATCTGTGAGCTCTTCTGAAGAATCTTCCAAGATAAAGTCAATGAAGTCTTCAAAGTCCTCGTCCTCAATGACAATGTCTTCAAAGTCCTCGTCCTCAATGACAATGATGTCAGTCTCTTCAGGTTGCAAATACCCGTACCTGTCCATAATAACATCAAAAACCCCTTCCCAAATACCATAACTAGGGTACCGGTTGAAAACAGTATAGAAAGTAGGAAGGTTGGGAGCAGGGTAGGAAACGAGCTGGAAAGCAGGGTAGTAACCTGGAACAGGACTAAAGCAGTGTTGTCCCGCTATCACAAATTGTGGTTGTAGGAACTGCAACTCACCCCTACCCTCCTGAAGCCAGTCAAAGCCAACCTCGTCCTCGGGCAAAAGGGCGGCATCAGGGCGGACTGAGGTAGGAAGAAAAACATTTATTAAAAAAAACGTCACATCCACAAGCCACCAACTAACACAAAGTCACCGCTAGTCTGATTCAAAAGGCAACTATTTCAGTATTTATCAGGAGCAAATTATGAAAATGCTATTTCCATGTGAGACCATAGCCACGGTCCAAACTGATTCTATAGGGAAAGGCCAGTGTGCACATTATCACCAGCCGAGCACTTTTAAAAAACGCTCTTACATTTGGAACTGGATTCAGAAAACGTCATTCACATATAATATAATCAGACATTTGCCCAAACTATTTTCCACTCCTTCATAGTATATATGCACTCATTCAGGCTCATAACAATATTGATCCGTTGGTGCATTTTAATGAATATCTTGAAGCTAGCTCTCAAATGTTCCTTCTTTTACTTATATCTTGCCATGGTGCAAGAAGAGTTCTATTTCTAAAATGGTGGAGGCGCCATTTTGTTTCCGAGATTGTCAACACAAAAATCGACGATTTGATCCCCTCAAACAAAAATAACGGTGTTTTCATGTCCCTACACATGTGTTAACACATTCCACACCTATTTCGAAGAAGAAAGTCCAGTCTTAACATATTGTTTTACACCAGAAACTGTGAGTGGCCTCACAATATGAGTTTTTCTAATAGCTAGTTTAAATGCTGAACATTCTTTAGCTTAATATTTAGCTTAATATTCTTAATTTAACGTAATTAAACGCACGTTTTGTACTGCAATGGCCTTTTATGGAGTCAAGGAACATTAACAAACACATTTGGCATGAAATTTAAAAAATAAATAAAAATGTTTTACCTGTAGGTCCGAAGATCTGGTCTGGTCTGCCCACCGGGGCCGGGGGTCCACTGGAAGCCATTCTGTCCAACTGGTATTGTTTGCTGTAGGTATTCAACTCAGTTCGCCAACAGTTTGTTTTGGAGGTGATCAGATGTCTGAGAGCTCAATCTTGTAGGTGCAGCATAAACTTCAAGTGCAACTCAGAAACGCCGTTTTTCTATGACGTCACTATTATGCGACCACGCCCCCTCCACTAACGCAGGCATGCGTGTGTGAGAGATTGGATTTTATAGTAAATTGTGTAAATGTAAATAGTTTGGACTGTGTGTGTGTTTACAATAGGTGTTTCCATAAATCCGTGATGTGTGTGATCTGTGATGATAAACTTCACATCATCTTGACCCAGAGCATACATACAAGGTTCAACCAAGAATGAAACATGTCAGCAGTTTCATTTGTGTTGTTGTTGATTTATTATATAACATACTGAATAGAAAGGCAGTAGACATGAACTAAACTAAACTTGAATCACTGCATGCTTCCAACGACATCATGCAAAGATTGCACAATTCATGAAACCCAAATTGATCTCATTTAATTGAGTACCATGTGGGGCTTTTTATTTGTCACTGGATGATACCGAGCAGCCCTCGTCTGTTATTTTATTGCTTTGTGAAGTAATAAAATCACAGTTTTATTTTTGAATTGTTATTAATATTCAACTTTATATGCACATAGTGAGAAGATCACTTTGTGGTGCATTTTGCGACACATTTCTAAAAACAAGGGACACTAATGATGCATGTATGTCATCTGGACAACCTCCACATGATGGCAGTATTGTAACTTGATTCACTTTTTATTCACTGATATATTTTTGCCAACAGATGGCACCACAGTCTCCCTTGCAGTACTACTAGTAAGAAGCCCTCTTTTCTTCTTCCAAACACAATCATCCCATCTCCCCAATTAAGCAAGACAACACTGTGCGGGGTGAAACTGTAACATTAACTCAGACTGCAGACAGTATTGTTCTCAGCCGTGACCTCATTTTACACGTTTAGTCTGTTGCTCATTATCAGTCGGTGGGATAAGTCTGGGAGCAGGAAGGGTGGGAGAGTCTTCCTCTCGCTTTACTGTCAAACGTCTGTGTGTGATCATAACAATCCAACTGAGAGCTGGACTGAGATTTCTATCCAGTAGATATCATGCAAATTGAACACTGATTTGAAACAGCGTCTCCCCCCTGAACCAAATGTATTTACAAAACTCTCAGTTTAACTGATGTGGTGTTATATTATGAGTTCTGAAAATACTATAAGGTTGTCGTACATTGTCAGATTTTTGAATTATATCAGAAATATGATATTGTTTCCAAGACAAAGACATATTTAGAAAGTTTGTCACACATTTATTTGTATTGTGCTCCTCTGTAAACAGTATACATACAGTACATACAGTTTACATGAACATGCTGTGTTCTATGTGACAAATACAACTGTCTCCTTCTTGACTTGTGAGCAGATGCAAAGAGCTGCTGACGGCTTCCTGTGTGTGTGTGAGGAGCTTCCCAAACCCACCAGCACAGAAGAAGCAGATGGAGACAAACTACGTCCTCTGTGCCGGTGGGGACGGGACGCCCCTCCTCCTCCTCTCGGCTGGTGGGTGGAGCGGGTGGTGTCGGAGGGGGGGGAGGGGCAGGGAGGACGTCACCGTACTCACTGGGTCTCAGGAGTCCTGCCCTGTGAGACACAAACACAAGAGATGAATACTTTTAACTCAACTATACAACCTTTACATTGTTCAATGATGGAATCTTATTACTGATACTTCTGTCGTCTAAGTGAGGGATTACTTACTCAGCCCACTGAAAGAAAGGCGACCACCGCTCTCCATCTGGTCCTGCAGTCATCCATCCTTCTCATCTGGTCATGTGGTCTCTGTTGTCTAGGAGATCCAGGATGTTGCTTCCTGTGTTACAGCCATCGATACCTGAGTAAAAGAGACTTGGAAAACTTTTCTTAACGTTAGTAATTTTTACCATACCTATCAGCGCTAAAGTGGGTCAATCCAACGGCCCCAGTGCAAGGCGCTACATGGGGTGTCATCAGCCCTGACAGATGCAAAGGCTACCATGAGAACCACTGGTCCTGCTTCAAAGTGGACTCAGTGGTTGCTCCGATGACATTTCCGGGAGGATTGATCCATCCAGCATGCATATGAGTAGATACCAAAGAAAAGCCCCAGTGCAAGGCGCTACATGGGGTGTCACTAGCTCAGCCAGACTCAAAGGCCGACCCTCAAGAATAAAGAAAGGTTGAGCTGTGAAAAAATGAAGATCCTACAGAAAAGCCCCCGTGCAAGGCGCTACATGGGGTGTCATCAGCCCTGACAGATGCAAAGGCTACCATGAGAACCACTGGTCCTGCTTCAAAGTGGACTCAGTGGTTGCTCCGATGACATTTCCGGGAGGATTGATCCATCCAGCATGCATATGAGTAGATGCCAAAGAAAAGCCCCAGTGCAAGGCGCTACATGGGGTGTCACTAGCTCAGCCAGACTCAAAGGCCGACCCTCAAGAATAAAGAAAGGTTGAGCTGTGAAAAAATGAAGATCCTACAGAAAAGCCCCCGTGCAAGGCGCTACATGGGGTGTCATCAGCCCTGACAGATGCAAAGGCTACCATGAGAACCACTGGTCCTGCTTCAAAGTGGACTCAGTGGTTGCTCCGATGACATTTCCGGGAGGATTGATCCATCCAGCATGCATATGAATAGATGCCAAAGAAAAGCCCCAGTGCAAGGCGCTACATGGGGTGTCATCAGCCCTGACAGATGCAAAGGCTACCATGAGAACCACTGGTCCTGCTTCAAAGTGGACTCAGTGGTTGCTCCGATGACATTTCCGGGAGGATTGATCCATCCAGCATGCATATGAGTAGATACCAAAGAAAAGCCCCAGTGCAAGGCGCTACATGGGGTGTCACTAGCTCAGCCAGACTCAAAGGCCGACCCTCAAGAATAAAGAAAGGTTGAGCTGTGAAAAAATGAAGATCCTACAGAAAAGCCCCCGTGCAAGGCGCTACATGGGGTGTCATCAGCCCTGACAGATGCAAAGGCTACCATGAGAACCACTGGTCCTGCTTCAAAGTGGACTCAGTGGTTGCTCCGATGACATTTCCGGGAGGATTGATCCATCCAGCATGCATATGAGTAGATGCCAAAGAAAAGCCCCAGTGCAAGGCGCTACATGGGGTGTCATCAGCCCTGACAGATGCAAAGGCTACCATGAGAACCACTGGTCCTGCTTCAAAGTGGACTCAGTGGTTGCTCCGATGACATTTCCGGGAGGATTGATCCATCCAGCATGCATATGAGTAGATACCAAAGAAAAGCCCCAGTGCAAGGCGCTACATGGGGTGTCACTAGCTCAGCCAGACTCAAAGGCCGACCCTCAAGAATAAAGAGGTTGAGCTGTGAAAAAATGAAGATCCTACAGAAAAGCCCCCGTGCAAGGCGCTACATGGGGTGTCATCAGCCCTGACAGATGCAAAGGCTACCATGAGAACCACTGGTCCTGCTTCAAAGTGGACTCAGTGGTTGCTCCGATGACATTTCCAGGAGGATTGATCCATCCAGCATGCATATGAGTAGATGCCAAAGAAAAGCCCCAGTGCAAGGCGCTACATGGGGTGTCATCAGCCCTGACAGATGCAAAGGCTACCATGAGAACCACTGGTCCTGCTTCAAAGTGGACTCAGTGGTTGCTCCGATGACATTTCCGGGAGGATTGATCCATCCAGCATGCATATGAGTAGATACCAAAGAAAAGCCCCAGTGCAAGGCGCTACATGGAGTGTCACTAGCTCAGCCAGACTCAAAGGCCGACCCTCAAGAATAAAGAAAGGTTGAGCTGTGAAAAAATGAAGATCCTACAGAAAAGCCCCCGTGCAAGGCGCTACATGGGGTGTCATCAGCCCTGACAGATGCAAAGGCTACCATGAGAACCACTGGTCCTGCTTCAAAGTGGACTCAGTGGTTGCTCCGATGACATTTCCAGGAGGATTGATCCATCCAGCATGCATATGAGTAGATGCCAAAGAAAAGCCCCAGTGCAAGGCGCTACATGGGGTGTCATCAGCCCTGACAGATGCAAAGGCTACCATGAGAACCACTGGTCCTGCTTCAAAGTGGACTCAGTGGTTGCTCCGATGACATTTCCGGGAGGATTGATCCATCCAGCATGCATATGAGTAGATACCAAAGAAAAGCCCCAGTGCAAGGCGCTACATGGAGTGTCACTAGCTCAGCCAGACTCAAAGGCCGACCCTCAAGAATAAAGAAAGGTTGAGCTGTGAAAAAATGAAGATCCTACAGAAAAGCCCCCGTGCAAGGCGCTACATGGGGTGTCATCAGCCCTGACAGATGCAAAGGCTACCATGAGAACCACTGGTCCTGCTTCAAAGTGGACTCAGTGGTTGCTCCGATGACATTTCCGGGAGGATTGATCCATCCAGCATGCATATGAGTAGATGCCAAAGAAAAGCCCCAGTGCAAGGCGCTACATGGGGTGTCATCAGCCCTGACAGATGCAAAGGCTACCATGAGAACCACTGGTCCTGCTTCAAAGTGGACTCAGTGGTTGCTCCGATGACATTTCCGGGAGGATTGATCCATCCAGCATGCATATGAGTAGATACCAAAGAAAAGCCCCCGTGCAAGGCGCTACATGGGGTGTCATCAGCCCTGACAGATGCAAAGGCTACCATGAGAACCACTGGTCCTGCTTCAAAGTGGACTCAGTGGTTGCTCCGATGACATTTCCGGGAGGATTGATCCATCCAGCATGCATATGAGTAGATACCAAAGAAAAGCCCCAGTGCTAGGCGCTACATGGGGTGTCACTAGCTCAGCCAGACTCAAAGGCCGACCCTCAAGAATAAAGAAAGGTTGAGCTGTGAAAAAATGAAGATCCTACAGAAAAGCCCCCGTGCAAGGCGCTACATGGGGTGTCATCAGCCCTGACAGATGCAAAGGCTACCATGAGAACCACTGGTCCTGCTTCAAAGTGGACTCAGTGGTTGCTCCGATGACATTTCCGGGAGGATTGATCCATCCAGCATGCATATGAGTAGATGCCAAAGAAAAGCCCCAGTGCAAGGCGCTACATGGGGTGTCATCAGCCCTGACAGATGCAAAGGCTACCATGAGAACCACTGGTCCTGCTTCAAAGTGGACTCAGTGGTTGCTCCGATGACATTTCCGGGAGGATTGATCCATCCAGCATGCATATGAGTAGATGCCAAAGAAAAGCCCCAGTGCAAGGCGCTACATGGGGTGTCATCAGCCCTGACAGATGCAAAGGCTACCATGAGAACCACTGGTCCTGCTTCAAAGTGGACTCAGTGGTTGCTCCGATGACATTTCCGGGAGGATTGATCCATCCAGCATGCATATGAGTAGATGCCAAAGAACAGCCCCAGTGCAAGGCGCTACATGGGGTGTCATCAGCCCTGACAGATGCAAAGGCTACCATGAGAACCACTGGTCCTGCTTCAAAGTGGACTCAGTGGTTGCTCCGATGACATTTCCGGGAGGATTGATCCATCCAGCATGCATATGAGTAGATACCAAAGAAAAGCCCCAGTGCAAGGCGCTACATGGGGTGTCACTAGCTCAGCCAGACTCAAAGGCCGACCCTCAAGAATAAAGAAAGGTTGAGCTGTGAAAAAATGAAGATCCTACAGAAAAGCCCCCGTGCAAGGCGCTACATGGGGTGTCATCAGCCCTGACAGATGCAAAGGCTACCATGAGAACCACTGGTCCTGCTTCAAAGTGGACTCAGTGGTTGCTCCGATGACATTTCCGGGAGGATTGATCCATCCAGCATGCATATGAGTAGATGCCAAAGAAAAGCCCCAGTGCAAGGCGCTACATGGGGTGTCATCAGCCCTGACAGATGCAAAGGCTACCATGAGAACCACTGGTCCTGCTTCAAAGTGGACTCAGTGGTTGCTCCGATGACATTTCCGGGAGGATTGATCCATCCAGCATGCATATGAGTAGATGCCAAAGAAAAGCCCCAGTGCAAGGCGCTACATGGGGTGTCACTAGCTCAGCCAGACTCAAAGGCCGACCCTCAAGAATAAAGAAAGGTTGAGCTGTGAAAAAATGAAGATCCTACAGAAAAGCCCCGGTGCAAGGCGCTACATGGGGTGTCATCAGCCCTGACAGATGCAAAGGCTACCATGAGAACCACTGGTCCTGCTTCAAAGTGGACTCAGTGGTTGCTCCGATGACATTTCCGGGATGATTGATCCATCCAGCATGCATATGAGTAGATGCCAAAGAAAAGCCCCAGTGCAAGGCGCTACATGGGGTGTCACTAGCTCAGCCAGACTCAAAGGCCGACCCTCAAGAATAAAGAAAGGTTGAGCTGTGAAAAAATGAAGATCCTACAGAAAAGCCCCCGTGCAAGGCGCTACATGGGGTGTCATCAGCCCTGACAGATGCAAAGGCTACCATGAGAACCACTGGTCCTGCTTCAAAGTGGACTCAGTGGTTGCTCCGATGACATTTCCGGGAGGATTGATCCATCCAGCATGCATATGAGTAGATGCCAAAGAAAAGCCCCAGTGCAAGGCGCTACATGGGGTGTCATCAGCCCTGACAGATGCAAAGGCTACCATGAGAACCACTGGTCCTGCTTCAAAGTGGACTCAGTGGTTGCTCCGATGACATTTCCGGGAGGATTGATCCATCCAGCATGCATATGAGTAGATACCAAAGAAAAGCCCCAGTGCAAGGCGCTACATGGGGTGTCACTAGCTCAGCCAGACTCAAAGGCCGACCCTCAAGAATAAAGAAAGGTTGAGCTGTGAAAAAATGAAGATCCTACAGAAAAGCCCCCGTGCAAGGCGCTACATGGGGTGTCATCAGCCCTGACAGATGCAAAGGCTACCATGAGAACCACTGGTCCTGCTTCAAAGTGGACTCAGTGGTTGCTCCGATGACATTTCCGGGAGGATTGATCCATCCAGCATGCATATGAGTAGATGCCAAAGAAAAGCCCCAGTGCAAGGCGCTACATGAGGTGTCATCAGCCCTGACAGATGCAAAGGCTACCATGAGAACCACTGGTCCTGCTTCAAAGTGGACTCAGTGGTTGCTCCGATGACATTTCCGGGAGGATTGATCCATCCAGCATGCATATGAGTAGATACCAAAGAAAAGCCCCAGTGCAAGGCGCTACATGGGGTGTCACTAGCTCAGCCAGACTCAAAGGCCGACCCTCAAGAATAAAGAAAGGTTGAGCTGTGAAAAAATGAAGATCCTACAGAAAAGCCCCCGTGCAAGGCGCTACATGGGGTGTCATCAGCCCTGACAGATGCAAAGGCTACCATGAGAACCACTGGTCCTGCTTCAAAGTGGACTCAGTGGTTGCTCCGATGACATTTCCGGGAGGATTGATCCATCCAGTATGCATATGAGTAGATACCAAAGAAAAGCCCCAGTGCAAGGCGCTACATGGGGTGTCACTAGCTCAGCCAGACTCAAAGGCCGACCCTCAAGAATAAAGAATGGTTGAGCTGTGAAAAAATGAAGATCCTACAGAAAAGCCCCCGTGCAAGGCGCTACATGGGGTGTCATCAGCCCTGACAGATGCAAAGGCTACCATGAGAACCACTGGTCCTGCTTCAAAGTGGACTCAGTGGTTGCTCCGATGACATTTCCGGGAGGATTGATCCATCCAGCATGCATATGAGTAGATACCAAAGAAAAGCCCCAGTGCAAGGCGCTACATGGGGTGTCATCAGCCCTGACAGATGCAAAGGCTACCATGAGAACCACTGGTCCTGCTTCAAAGTGGACTCAGTGGTTGCTCCGATGACATTTCCGGGAGGATTGATCCATCCAGCATGCATATGAGTAGATACCAAAGAAAAGCCCCAGTGCAAGGCGCTACATGGGGTGTCACTAGCTCAGCCAGACTCAAAGGCCGACCCTCAAGAATAAAGAAAGGTTGAGCTGTGAAAAAATGAAGATCCTACAGAAAAGCCCCCGTGCAAGGCGCTACATGGGGTGTCATCAGCCCTGACAGATGCAAAGGCTACCATGAGAACCACTGGTCCTGCTTCAAAGTGGACTCAGTGGTTGCTCCGATGACATTTCCGGGAGGATTGATCCATCCAGCATGCATATGAGTAGATACCAAAGAAAAGCCCCAGTGCAAGGCGCTACATGGGGTGTCACTAGCTCAGCCAGACTCAAAGGCCGACCCTCAAGAATAAAGAAAGGTTGAGCTGTGAAAAAATGAAGATCCTACAGAAAAGCCCCCGTGCAAGGCGCTACATGGGGTGTCATCAGCCCTGACAGATGCAAAGGCTACCATGAGAACCACTGGTCCTGCTTCAAAGTGGACTCAGTGGTTGCTCCGATGACATTTCCGGGAGGATTGATCCATCCAGCATGCATATGAGTAGATACCAAAGAAAAGCCCCAGTGCAAGGCGCTACATGGGGTGTCACTAGCTCAGCCAGACTCAAAGGCCGACCCTCAAGAATAAAGAAAGGTTGAGCTGTGAAAAAATGAAGATCCTACAGAAAAGCCCCCGTGCAAGGCGCTACATGGGGTGTCATCAGCCCTGACAGATGCAAAGGCTACCATGAGGACCACTGGTCCTGCTTCAAAGTGGACTCAGTGGTTGCTCCGATGACATTTCCGGGAGGATTGATCCATCCAGCATGCATATGAGTAGATACCAAAGAAAAGCCCCAGTGCAAGGCGCTACATGGGGTGTCACTAGCTCAGCCAGACTCAAAGGCCGACCCTCAAGAATAAAGAAAGGTTGAGCTGTGAAAAAATGAAGATCCTACAGAAAAGCCCCCGTGCAAGGCGCTACATGGGGTGTCATCAGCCCTGACAGATGCAAAGGCTACCATGAGGACCACTGGTCCTGCTTCAAAGTGGACTCAGTGGTTGCTCCGATGACATTTCCGGGAGGATTGATCCATCCAGCATGCATATGAGTAGATGCCAAAGAAAAGCCCCAGTGCAAGGCGCTACATGGGGTGTCATCAGCCCTGACAGATGCAAAGGCTACCATGAGAACCACTGGTCCTGCTTCAAAGTGGACTCAGTGGTTGCTCCGATGACATTTCTGGGAGGATTGATCCATCCAGCATGCATATGAGTAGATACCAAAGAAAAGCCCCAGTGCAAGGCGCTACATGGGGTGTCACTAGCTCAGCCAGACTCAAAGGCCGACCCTCAAGAATAAAGAAAGGTTGAGCTGTGAAAAAATGAAGATCCTACAGAAAAGCCCCCGTGCAAGGCGCTACATGGGGTGTCATCAGCCCTGACAGATGCAAAGGCTACCATGAGAACCACTGGTCCTGCTTCAAAGTGGACTCAGTGGTTGCTCCGATGACATTTCCGGGAGGATTGATCCATCCAGCATGCATATGAGTAGATGCCAAAGAAAAGCCCCAGTGCAAGGCGCTACATGGGGTGTCATCAGCCCTGACAGATGCAAAGGCTACCATGAGAACCACTGGTCCTGCTTCAAAGTGGACTCAGTGGTTGCTCCGATGACATTTCCGGGAGGATTGATCCATCCAGCATGCATATGAGTAGATACCAAAGAAAAGCCCCAGTGCAAGGCGCTACATGGGGTGTCACTAGCTCAGCCAGACTCAAAGGCCGACCCTCAAGAATAAAGAAAGGTTGAGCTGTGAAAAAATGAAGATCCTACAGAAAAGCCCCCGTGCAAGGCGCTACATGGGGTGTCATCAGCCCTGACAGATGCAAAGGCTACCATGAGAACCACTGGTCCTGCTTCAAAGTGGACTCAGTGGTTGCTCCGATGACATTTCCGGGAGGATTGATCCATCCAGCATGCATATGAGTAGATGCCAAAGAAAAGCCCCAGTGCAAGGCGCTACATGGGGTGTCATCAGCCCTGACAGATGCAAAGGCTACCATGAGAACCACTGGTCCTGCTTCAAAGTGGACTCAGTGGTTGCTCCGATGACATTTCCGGGAGGATTGATCCATCCAGCATGCATATGAGTAGATACCAAAGAAAAGCCCCAGTGCAAGGCGCTACATGGGGTGTCACTAGCTCAGCCAGACTCAAAGGCCGACCCTCAAGAATAAAGAAAGGTTGAGCTGTGAAAAAATGAAGATCCTACAGAAAAGCCCCCGTGCAAGGCGCTACATGGGGTGTCATCAGCCCTGACAGATGCAAAGGCTACCATGAGAACCACTGGTCCTGCTTCAAAGTGGACTCAGTGGTTGCTCCGATGACATTTCCGGGAGGATTGATCCATCCAGCATGCATATGAGTAGATGCCAAAGAAAAGCCCCAGTGCAAGGCGCTACATGGGGTGTCATCAGCCCTGACAGATGCAAAGGCTACCATGAGAACCACTGGTCCTGCTTCAAAGTGGACTCAGTGGTTGCTCCGATGACATTTCCGGGAGGATTGATCCATCCAGCATGCATATGAGTAGATACCAAAGAAAAGCCCCAGTGCAAGGCGCTACATGGGGTGTCACTAGCTCAGCCAGACTCAAAGGCCGACCCTCAAGAATAAAGAAAGGTTGAGCTGTGAAAAAATGAAGATCCTACAGAAAAGCCCCCGTGCAAGGCGCTACATGGGGTGTCATCAGCCCTGACAGATGCAAAGGCTACCATGAGAACCACTGGTCCTGCTTCAAAGTGGACTCAGTGGTTGCTCCGATGACATTTCCGGGAGGATTGATCCATCCAGCATGCATATGAGTAGATGCCAAAGAAAAGCCCCAGTGCAAGGCGCTACATGGGGTGTCATCAGCCCTGACAGATGCAAAGGCTACCATGAGAACCACTGGTCCTGCTTCAAAGTGGACTCAGTGGTTGCTCCGATGACATTTCCGGGAGGATTGATCCATCCAGCATGCATATGAGTAGATGCCAAAGAAAAGCCCCAGTGCAAGGCGCTACATGGGGTGTCATCAGCCCTGACAGATGCAAAGGCTACCATGAGAACCACTGGTCCTGCTTCAAAGTGGACTCAGTGGTTGCTCCGATGACATTTCCGGGAGGATTGATCCATCCAGCATGCATATGAGTAGATACCAAAGAAAAGCCCCAGTGCAAGGCGCTACATGGGGTGTCACTAGCTCAGCCAGACTCAAAGGCCGACCCTCAAGAATAAAGAAAGGTTGAGCTGTGAAAAAATGAAGATCCTACAGAAAAGCCCCCGTGCAAGGCGCTACATGGGGTGTCATCAGCCCTGACAGATGCAAAGGCTACCATGAGAACCACTGGTCCTGCTTCAAAGTGGACTCAGTGGTTGCTCCGATGACATTTCCGGGAGGATTGATCCATCCAGCATGCATATGAGTAGATGCCAAAGAAAAGCCCCAGTGCAAGGCGCTACATGGGGTGTCATCAGCCCTGACAGATGCAAAGGCTACCATGAGAACCACTGGTCCTGCTTCAAAGTGGACTCAGTGGTTGCTCCGATGACATTTCCGGGAGGATTGATCCATCCAGCATGCATATGAGTAGATACCAAAGAAAAGCCCCAGTGCAAGGCGCTACATGGGGTGTCACTAGCTCAGCCAGACTCAAAGGCCGACCCTCAAGAATAAAGAAAGGTTGAGCTGTGAAAAAATGAAGATCCTACAGAAAAGCCCCCGTGCAAGGCGCTACATGGGGTGTCATCAGCCCTGACAGATGCAAAGGCTACCATGAGAACCACTGGTCCTGCTTCAAAGTGGACTCAGTGGTTGCTCCGATGACATTTCCGGGAGGATTGATCCATCCAGCATGCATATGAGTAGATGCCAAAGAAAAGCCCCAGTGCAAGGCGCTACATGGGGTGTCATCAGCCCTGACAGATGCAAAGGCTACCATGAGAACCACTGGTCCTGCTTCAAAGTGGACTCAGTGGTTGCTCCGATGACATTTCCGGGAGGATTGATCCATCCAGCATGCATATGAGTAGATACCAAAGAAAAGCCCCAGTGCAAGGCGCTACATGGGGTGTCACTAGCTCAGCCAGACTCAAAGGCCGACCCTCAAGAATAAAGAAAGGTTGAGCTGTGAAAAAATGAAGATCCTACAGAAAAGCCCCCGTGCAAGGCGCTACATGGGGTGTCATCAGCCCTGACAGATGCAAAGGCTACCATGAGAACCACTGGTCCTGCTTCAAAGTGGACTCAGTGGTTGCTCCGATGACATTTCCGGGAGGATTGATCCATCCAGCATGCATATGAGTAGATGCCAAAGAAAAGCCCCAGTGCAAGGCGCTACATGGGGTGTCATCAGCCCTGACAGATGCAAAGGCTACCATGAGAACCACTGGTCCTGCTTCAAAGTGGACTCAGTGGTTGCTCCGATGACATTTCCGGGAGGATTGATCCATCCAGCATGCATATGAGTAGATACCAAAGAAAAGCCCCAGTGCAAGGCGCTACATGGGGTGTCACTAGCTCAGCCAGACTCAAAGGCCGACCCTCAAGAATAAAGAAAGGTTGAGCTGTGAAAAAATGAAGATCCTACAGAAAAGCCCCCGTGCAAGGCGCTACATGGGGTGTCATCAGCCCTGACAGATGCAAAGGCTACCATGAGAACCACTGGTCCTGCTTCAAAGTGGACTCAGTGGTTGCTCCGATGACATTTCCGGGAGGATTGATCCATCCAGCATGCATATGAGTAGATGCCAAAGAAAAGCCCCAGTGCAAGGCGCTACATGGGGTGTCATCAGCCCTGACAGATGCAAAGGCTACCATGAGAACCACTGGTCCTGCTTCAAAGTGGACTCAGTGGTTGCTCCGATGACATTTCCGGGAGGATTGATCCATCCAGCATGCATATGAGTAGATGCCAAAGAAAAGCCCCAGTGCAAGGCGCTACATGGGGTGTCACTAGCTCAGCCAGACTCAAAGGCCGACCCTCAAGAATAAAGAAAGGTCGAGCTGTGAAAAAATGAAGATCCTACAGAAAAGCCCCCCTCGGTCTCTTCATAGCAGCCTCCTGCTCGTCGTCGCTCTCTTCCCTGCGTCGTTTTGTGGAAGAGGCCAGAAGTTGAGGGAACTACTGCATCTGTGAGCTCTTCTGAAGAATCTTCCAAGATAAAGTCAATGAAGTCTTCAAAGTCCTTGTCCTCAATGACAATGTCTTCAAAGTCCTCGTCCTCAATGACAATGATGTCAGTCTCTTCAGGTTGCAAATACCCGTACCTGTCCATAATAACATCAAAAACCCCTTCCCAAATACCATAACTAGGGTACCGGTTGAAAACAGTATAGAAAGTAGGAAGGTTGGGAGCAGGGTAGGAAACGAGCTGGAAAGCAGGGTAGTAACCTGGAACAGGACTAAAGCAGTGTTGTCCCGCTATCACAAATTGTGGTTGTAGGAACTGCAACTCACCCCTACCCTCCTGAAGCCAGTCAAAGCCAACCTCGTCCTCGGGCAAAAGGGCGGCATCAGGGCGGACTGAGGTAGGAAGAAAAACATTTATTAAAAAAAACGTCACATCCACAAGCCACCAACTAACACAAAGCCACCGCTAGTCTGATTCAAAAGGCAACTATTTCAGTATTTATCAGGAGCAAATTATGAAAATGCTATTTCCATGTGAGACCATAGCCACGGTCCAAACTGATTCTATAGGGAAAGGCCAGTGTGCACATTATCACCAGCCGAGCACTTTTAAAAAACGCTCTTACATTTGGAACTGGATTCAGAAAACGTCATTCACATATAATATAATCAGACATTTGCCCAAACTATTTTCCACTCCTTCATAGTATATATGCACTCATTCAGGCTCATAACAATATTGATCCGTTGGTGCATTTTAATGAATATCTTGAAGCTAGCTCTCAAATGTTCCTTCTTTTACTTATATCTTGCCATGGTGCAAGAAGAGTTCTATTTCTAAAATGGTGGAGGCGCCATTTTGTTTCCGAGATTGTCAACACAAAAATCGACGATTTGATCCCCTCAAACAAAAATAACGGTGTTTTCATGTCCCTACACATGTGTTAACACATTCCACACCTATTTCGAAGAAGAAAGTCCAGTCTTAACATATTGTTTTACACCAGAAACTGTGAGTGGCCTCACAATATGAGTTTTTCTAATAGCTAGTTTAAATGCTGAACATTCTTTAGCTTAATATTTAGCTTAATATTCTTAATTTAACGTAATTAAACGCACGTTTTGTACTGCAATGGCCTTTTATGGAGTCAAGGAACATTAACAAACACATTTGGCATGAAATTTAAAAAATAAATAAAAATGTTTTACCTGTAGGTCCGAAGATCTGGTCTGGTCTGCCCACCGGTGCCGGGGGTCCACTGGAAGCCATTCTGTCCAACTGGTATTGTTTGCTGTAGGTATTCAACTCAGTTCGCCAACAGTTTGTTTTGGAGGTGATCAGATGTCTGAGAGCTCAATCTTGTAGGTGCAGCATAAACTTCAAGTGCAACTCAGAAACGCCGTTTTTCTATGACGTCACTATTATGCGACCACGCCCCCTCCACTAACGCAGGCATGCGTGTGTGAGAGAGATTGGATTTTATAGTAAATTGTGTAAATGTAAATAGTTTGGACTGTGTGTGTGTTTACAATAGGTGTTTCCATAAATCCGTGATGTGTGTGATCTGTGATGATAAACTTCACATCATCTTGACCCAGAGCATACATACAAGGTTCAACCAAGAATGAAACATGTCAGCAGTTTCATTTGTGTTGTTGTTGATTTATTATATAACATACTGAATAGAAAGGCAGTAGACATGAACTAAACTAAACTTGAATCACTGCATGCTTCCAACGACATCATGCAAAGATTGCACAATTCATGAAACCCAAATTGATCTCATTTAATTGAGTACCATGTGGGGCTTTTTATTTGTCACTGGATGATACCGAGCAGCCCTCGTCTGTTATTTTATTGCTTTGTGAAGTAATAAAATCACAGTTTTATTTTTGAATTGTTATTAATATTCAACTTTATATGCACATAGTGAGAAGATCACTTTGTGGTGCATTTTGCGACACATTTCTAAAAACAAGGGACACTAATGATGCATGTATGTCATCTGGACAACCTCCACATGATGGCAGTATTGTAACTTGATTCACTTTTTATTCACTGATATATTTTTGCCAACAGATGGCACCACAGTCTCCCTTGCAGTACTACTAGTAAGAAGCCCTCTTTTCTTCTTCCAAACACAATCATCCCATCTCCCCAATTAAGCAAGACAACACTGTGCGGGGTGAAACTGTAACATTAACTCAGACTGCAGACAGTATTGTTCTCAGCCGTGACCTCATTTTACACGTTTAGTCTGTTGCTCATTATCAGTCGGTGGGATAAGTCTGGGAGCAGGAAGGGTGGGAGAGTCTTCCTCTCGCTTTACTGTCAAACGTCTGTGTGTGATCATAACAATCCAACTGAGAGCTGGACTGAGATTTCTATCCAGTAGATATCATGCAAATTGAACACTGATTTGAAACAGCGTCTCCCCCCTGAACCAAATGTATTTACAAAACTCTCAGTTTAACTGATGTGGTGTTATATTATGAGTTCTGAAAATACTATAAGGTTGTCGTACATTGTCAGATTTTTGAATTATATCAGAAATATGATATTGTTTCCAAGACAAAGACATATTTAGAAAGTTTGTCACACATTTATTTGTATTGTGCTCCTCTGTAAACAGTATACATACAGTACATACAGTTTACATGAACATGCTGTGTTCTATGTGACAAATACAACTGTCTCCTTCTTGACTTGTGAGCAGATGCAAAGAGCTGCTGACGGCTTCCTGTGTGTGTGTGAGGAGCTTCCCAAACCCACCAGCACAGAAGAAGCAGATGGAGACAAACTACGTCCTCTGTGCCGGTGGGGACGGGACGCCCCTCCTCCTCCTCTCGGCTGGTGGGTGGAGCGGGTGGTGTCGGAGGGGGGGGAGGGGCAGGGAGGACGTCACCGTACTCACTGGGTCTCAGGAGTCCTGCCCTGTGAGACACAAACACAAGAGATGAATACTTTTAACTCAACTATACAACCTTTACATTGTTCAATGATGGAATCTTATTACTGATACTTCTGTCGTCTTAGTGAGGGATTACTTACTCAGCCCACTGAAAGAAAGGCGACCACCGCTCTCCATCTGGTCCTGCAGTCATCCATCCTTCTCATCTGGTCATGTGGTCTCTGTTGTCTAGGAGATCCAGGATGTTGCTTCCTGTGTTACAGCCATCGATACCTGAGTAAAAGAGACTTGGAAAACTTTTCTTAACGTTAGTAATTTTTACCATACCTATCAGCGCTAAAGTGGGTCAATCCAACGGCCCCAGTGCAAGGCGCTACATGGGGTGTCATCAGCCCTGACAGATGCAAAGGCTACCATGAGAACCACTGGTCCTGCTTCAAAGTGGACTCAGTGGTTGCTCCGATGACATTTCCGGGAGGATTGATCCATCCAGCATGCATATGAGTAGATACCAAAGAAAAGCCCCAGTGCAAGGCGCTACATGGGGTGTCACTAGCTCAGCCAGACTCAAAGGCCGACCCTCAAGAATAAAGAAAGGTCGAGCTGTGAAAAAATGAAGATCCTACAGAAAAGCCCC
This sequence comes from Melanostigma gelatinosum, assembly GCF_949748355.1. Taxonomy (NCBI): domain Eukaryota; kingdom Metazoa; phylum Chordata; class Actinopteri; order Perciformes; family Zoarcidae; genus Melanostigma; species Melanostigma gelatinosum. The sequence continues at coordinate 25,739,132 of NC_136647.1, read as the reverse complement.
CCTCGGTCTCTTCATAGCAGCCTCCTGCTCGTCGTCGCTCTCTTCCCTGCGTCGTTTTGTGGAAGAGCCGAGGCCAGAAGTTGAGGGAACTACTGCATCTGTGAGCTCTTCTGAAGAATCTTCCAAGATAAAGTCAATGAAGTCTTCAAAGTCCTCGTCCTCAATGACAATGTCTTCAAAGTCCTCGTCCTCAATGACAATGATGTCAGTCTCTTCAGGTTGCAAATACCCGTACCTGTCCATAATAACATCAAAAACCCCTTCCCAAATACCATAACTAGGGTACCGGTTGAAAACAGTATAGAAAGTAGGAAGGTTGGGAGCAGGGTAGGAAACGAGCTGGAAAGCAGGGTAGTAACCTGGAACAGGACTAAAGCAGTGTTGTCCCGCTATCACAAATTGTGGTTGTAGGAACTGCAACTCACCCCTACCCTCCTGAAGCCAGTCAAAGCCAACCTCGTCCTCGGGCAAAAGGGCGGCATCAGGGCGGACTGAGGTAGGAAGAAAAACATTTATTAAAAAAAACGTCACATCCACAAGCCACCAACTAACACAAAGCCACCGCTAGTCTGATTCAAAAGGCAACTATTTCAGTATTTATCAGGAGCAAATTATGAAAATGCTATTTCCATGTGAGACCATAGCCACGGTCCAAACTGATTCTATAGGGAAAGGCCAGTGTGCACATTATCACCAGCCGAGCACTTTTAAAAAACGCTCTTACATTTGGAACTGGATTCAGAAAACGTCATTCACATATAATATAATCAGACATTTGCCCAAACTATTTTCCACTCCTTCATAGTATATATGCACTCATTCAGGCTCATAACAATATTGATCCGTTGGTGCATTTTAATGAATATCTTGAAGCTAGCTCTCAAATGTTCCTTCTTTTACTTATATCTTGCCATGGTGCAAGAAGAGTTCTATTTCTAAAATGGTGGAGGCGCCATTTTGTTTCCGAGATTGTCAACACAAAAATCGACGATTTGATCCCCTCAAACAAAAATAACGGTGTTTTCATGTCCCTACACATGTGTTAACACATTCCACACCTATTTCGAAGAAGAAAGTCCAGTCTTAACATATTGTTTTACACCAGAAACTGTGAGTGGCCTCACAATATGAGTTTTTCTAATAGCTAGTTTAAATGCTGAACATTCTTTAGCTTAATATTTAGCTTAATATTCTTAATTTAACGTAATTAAACGCACGTTTTGTACTGCAATGGCCTTTTATGGAGTCAAGGAACATTAACAAACACATTTGGCATGAAATTTAAAAAATAAATAAAAATGTTTTACCTGTAGGTCCGAAGATCTGGTCTGGTCTGCCCACCGGGGCCGGGGGTCCACTGGAAGCCATTCTGTCCAACTGGTATTGTTTGCTGTAGGTATTCAACTCAGTTCGCCAACAGTTTGTTTTGGAGGTGATCAGATGTCTGAGAGCTCAATCTTGTAGGTGCAGCATAAACTTCAAGTGCAACTCAGAAACGCCGTTTTTCTATGACGTCACTATTATGCGACCACGCCCCCTCCACTAACGCAGGCATGCGTGTGTGAGAGAGATTGGATTTTATAGTAAATTGTGTAAATGTAAATAGTTTGGACTGTGTGTGTGTTTACAATAGGTGTTTCCATAAATCCGTGATGTGTGTGATCTGTGATGATAAACTTCACATCATCTTGACCCAGAGCATACATACAAGGTTCAACCAAGAATGAAACATGTCAGCAGTTTCATTTGTGTTGTTGTTGATTTATTATATAACATACTGAATAGAAAGGCAGTAGACATGAACTAAACTAAACTTGAATCACTGCATGCTTCCAACGACATCATGCAAAGATTGCACAATTCATGAAACCCAAATTGATCTCATTTAATTGAGTACCATGTGGGGCTTTTTATTTGTCACTGGATGATACCGAGCAGCCCTCGTCTGTTATTTTATTGCTTTGTGAAGTAATAAAATCACAGTTTTATTTTTGAATTGTTATTAATATTCAACTTTATATGCACATAGTGAGAAGATCACTTTGTGGTGCATTTTGCGACACATTTCTAAAAACAAGGGACACTAATGATGCATGTATGTCATCTGGACAACCTCCACATGATGGCAGTATTGTAACTTGATTCACTTTTTATTCACTGATATATTTTTGCCAACAGATGGCACCACAGTCTCCCTTGCAGTACTACTAGTAAGAAGCCCTCTTTTCTTCTTCCAAACACAATCATCCCATCTCCCCAATTAAGCAAGACAACACTGTGCGGGGTGAAACTGTAACATTAACTCAGACTGCAGACAGTATTGTTCTCAGCCGTGACCTCATTTTACACGTTTAGTCTGTTGCTCATTATCAGTCGGTGGGATAAGTCTGGGAGCAGGAAGGGTGGGAGAGTCTTCCTCTCGCTTTACTGTCAAACGTCTGTGTGTGATCATAACAATCCAACTGAGAGCTGGACTGAGATTTCTATCCAGTAGATATCATGCAAATTGAACACTGATTTGAAACAGCGTCTCCCCCTGAACCAAATGTATTTACAAAACTCTCAGTTTAACTGATGTGGTGTTATATTATGAGTTCTGAAAATACTATAAGGTTGTCGTACATTGTCAGATTTTTGAATTATATCAGAAATATGATATTGTTTCCAAGACAAAGACATATTTAGAAAGTTTGTCACACATTTATTTGTATTGTGCTCCTCTGTAAACAGTATACATACAGTACATACAGTTTACATGAACATGCTGTGTTCTATGTGACAAATACAACTGTCTCCTTCTTGACTTGTGAGCAGATGCAAAGAGCTGCTGACGGCTTCCTGTGTGTGTGTGAGGAGCTTCCCAAACCCACCAGCACAGAAGAAGCAGATGGAGACAAACTACGTCCTCTGTGCCGGTGGGGACGGGACGCCCCTCCTCCTCCTCTCGGCTGGTGGGTGGAGCGGGTGGTGTCGGAGGGGGGGGAGGGGCAGGGAGGACGTCACCGTACTCACTGGGTCTCAGGAGTCCTGCCCTGTGAGACACAAACACAAGAGATGAATACTTTTAACTCAACTATACAACCTTTACATTGTTCAATGATGGAATCTTATTACTGATACTTCTGTCGTCTTAGTGAGGGATTACTTACTCAGCCCACTGAAAGAAAGGCGACCACCGCTCTCCATCTGGTCCTGCAGTCATCCATCCTTCTCATCTGGTCATGTGGTCTCTGTTGTCTAGGAGATCCAGGATGTTGCTTCCTGTGTTACAGCCATCGATACCTGAGTAAAAGAGACTTGGAAAACTTTTCTTAACGTTAGTAATTTTTACCATACCTATCAGCGCTAAAGTGGGTCAATCCAACGGCCCCAGTGCAAGGCGCTACATGGGGTGTCATCAGCCCTGACAGATGCAAAGGCTACCATGAGAACCACTGGTCCTGCTTCAAAGTGGACTCAGTGGTTGCTCCGATGACATTTCCGGGAGGATTGATCCATCCAGCATGCATATGAGTAGATACCAAAGAAAAGCCCCAGTGCAAGGCGCTGCATGGGGTGTCACTAGCTCAGCCAGACTCAAAGGCCGACCCTCAAGAATAAAGAAAGGTTGAGCTGTGAAAAAATGAAGATCCTACAGAAAAGCCCCCCTCGGTCTCTTCATAGCAGCCTCCTGCTCGTCGTCGCTCTCTTCCCTGCGTCGTTTTGTGGAAGAGCCGAGGCCAGAAGTTGAGGGAACTACTGCATCTGTGAGCTCTTCTGAAGAATCTTCCAAGATAAAGTCAATGAAGTCTTCAAAGTCCTCGTCCTCAATGACAATGTCTTCAAAGTCCTCGTCCTCAATGACAATGATGTCAGTCTCTTCAGGTTGCAAATACCCGTACCTGTCCATAATAACATCAAAAACCCCTTCCCAAATACCATAACTAGGGTACCGGTTGAAAACAGTATAGAAAGTAGGAAGGTTGGGAGCAGGGTAGGAAACGAGCTGGAAAGCAGGGTAGTAACCTGGAACAGGACTAAAGCAGTGTTGTCCCGCTATCACAAATTGTGGTTGTAGGAACTGCAACTCACCCCTACCCTCCTGAAGCCAGTCAAAGCCAACCTCGTCCTCGGGCAAAAGGGCGGCATCAGGGCGGACTGAGGTAGGAAGAAAAACATTTATTAAAAAAAACTTCACATCCACAAGCCACCAACTAACACAAAGCCACCGCTAGTCTGATTCAAAAGGCAACTATTTCAGTATTTATCAGGAGCAAATTATGAAAATGCTATTTCCATGTGAGACCATAGCCACGGTCCAAACTGATTCTATAGGGAAAGGCCAGTGTGCACATTATCACCAGCCGAGCACTTTTAAAAAACGCTCTTACATTTGGAACTGGATTCAGAAAACGTCATTCACATATAATATAATCAGACATTTGCCCAAACTATTTTCCACTCCTTCATAGTATATATGCACTCATTCAGGCTCATAACAATATTGATCCGTTGGTGCATTTTAATGAATATCTTGAAGCTAGCTCTCAAATGTTCCTTCTTTTACTTATATCTTGCCATGGTGCAAGAAGAGTTCTATTTCTAAAATGGTGGAGGCGCCATTTTGTTTCCGAGATTGTCAACACAAAAATCGACGATTTGATCCCCTCAAACAAAAATAACGGTGTTTTCATGTCCCTACACATGTGTTAACACATTCCACACCTATTTCGAAGAAGAAAGTCCAGTCTTAACATATTGTTTTACACCAGAAACTGTGAGTGGCCTCACAATATGAGTTTTTCTAATAGCTAGTTTAAATGCTGAACATTCTTTAGCTTAATATTTAGCTTAATATTCTTAATTTAACGTAATTAAACGCACGTTTTGTACTGCAATGGCCTTTTATGGAGTCAAGGAACATTAACAAACACATTTGGCATGAAATTTAAAAAATAAATAAAAATGTTTTACCTGTAGGTCCGAAGATCTGGTCTGGTCTGCCCACCGGGGCCGGGGGTCCACTGGAAGCCATTCTGTCCAACTGGTATTGTTTGCTGTAGGTATTCAACTCAGTTCGCCAACAGTTTGTTTTGGAGGTGATCAGATGTCTGAGAGCTCAATCTTGTAGGTGCAGCATAAACTTCAAGTGCAACTCAGAAACGCCGTTTTTCTATGACGTCACTATTATGCGACCACGCCCCCTCCACTAACGCAGGCATGCGTGTGTGAGAGATTGGATTTTATAGTAAATTGTGTAAATGTAAATAGTTTGGACTGTGTGTGTGTTTACAATAGGTGTTTCCATAAATCCGTGATGTGTGTGATCTGTGATGATAAACTTCACATCATCTTGACCCAGAGCATACATACAAGGTTCAACCAAGAATGAAACATGTCAGCAGTTTCATTTGTGTTGTTGTTGATTTATTATATAACATACTGAATAGAAAGGCAGTAGACATGAACTAAACTAAACTTGAATCACTGCATGCTTCCAACGACATCATGCAAAGATTGCACAATTCATGAAACCCAAATTGATCTCATTTAATTGAGTACCATGTGGGGCTTTTTATTTGTCACTGGATGATACCGAGCAGCCCTCGTCTGTTATTTTATTGCTTTGTGAAGTAATAAAATCACAGTTTTATTTTTGAATTGTTATTAATATTCAACTTTATATGCACATAGTGAGAAGATCACTTTGTGGTGCATTTTGCGACACATTTCTAAAAACAAGGGACACTAATGATGCATGTATGTCATCTGGACAACCTCCACATGATGGCAGTATTGTAACTTGATTCACTTTTTATTCACTGATATATTTTTGCCAACAGATGGCACCACAGTCTCCCTTGCAGTACTACTAGTAAGAAGCCCTCTTTTCTTCTTCCAAACACAATCATCCCATCTCCCCAATTAAGCAAGACAACACTGTGCGGGGTGAAACTGTAACATTAACTCAGACTGCAGACAGTATTGTTCTCAGCCGTGACCTCATTTTACACGTTTAGTCTGTTGCTCATTATCAGTCGGTGGGATAAGTCTGGGAGCAGGAAGGGTGGGAGAGTCTTCCTCTCGCTTTACTGTCAAACGTCTGTGTGTGATCATAACAATCCAACTGAGAGCTGGACTGAGATTTCTATCCAGTAGATATCATGCAAATTGAACACTGATTTGAAACAGCGTCTCCCCCCTGAACCAAATGTATTTACAAAACTCTCAGTTTAACTGATGTGGTGTTATATTATGAGTTCTGAAAATACTATAAGGTTGTCGTACATTGTCAGATTTTTGAATTATATCAGAAATATGATATTGTTTCCAAGACAAAGACATATTTAGAAAGTTTGTCACACATTTATTTGTATTGTGCTCCTCTGTAAACAGTATACATACAGTACATACAGTTTACATGAACATGCTGTGTTCTATGTGACAAATACAACTGTCTCCTTCTTGACTTGTGAGCAGATGCAAAGAGCTGCTGACGGCTTCCTGTGTGTGTGTGAGGAGCTTCCCAAACCCACCAGCACAGACGAAGCAGATGGAGACAAACTACGTCCTCTGTGCCGGTGGGGACGGGACGCCCCTCCTCCTCCTCTCGGCTGGTGGGTGGAGCGGGTGGTGTCGGAGGGGGGGGAGGGGCAGGGAGGACGTCACCGTACTCACTGGGTCTCAGGAGTCCTGCCCTGTGAGACACAAACACAAGAGATGAATACTTTTAACTCAACTATACAACCTTTACATTGTTCAATGATGGAATCTTATTACTGATACTTCTGTCGTCTTAGTGAGGGATTACTTACTCAGCCCACTGAAAGAAAGGCGACCACCGCTCTCCATCTGGTCCTGCAGTCATCCATCCTTCTCATCTGGTCATGTGGTCTCTGTTGTCTAGGAGATCCAGGATGTTGCTTCCTGTGTTACAGCCATCGATACCTGAGTAAAAGAGACTTGGAAAACTTTTCTTAACGTTAGTAATTTTTACCATACCTATCAGCGCTAAAGTGGGTCAATCCAACGGCCCCAGTGCAAGGCGCTACATGGGGTGTCATCAGCCCTGACAGATGCAAAGGCTACCATGAGAACCACTGGTCCTGCTTCAAAGTGGACTCAGTGGTTGCTCCGATGACATTTCCGGGAGGATTGATCCATCCAGCATGCATATGAGTAGATACCAAAGAAAAGCCCCAGTGCAAGGCGCTACATGGGGTGTCACTAGCTCAGCCAGACTCAAAGGCCGACCCTCAAGAATAAAGAAAGGTTGAGCTGTGAAAAAATGAAGATCCTACAGAAAAGCCCCCGTGCAAGGCGCTACATGGGGTGTCATCAGCCCTGACAGATGCAAAGGCTACCATGAGAACCACTGGTCCTGCTTCAAAGTGGACTCAGTGGTTGCTCCGATGACATTTCCGGGAGGATTGATCCATCCAGCATGCATATGAGTAGATACCAAAGAAAAGCCCCAGTGCAAGGCGCTACATGGGGTGTCACTAGCTCAGCCAGACTCAAAGGCCGACCCTCAAGAATAAAGAAAGGTTGAGCTGTGAAAAAATGAAGATCCTACAGAAAAGCCCCAGTGCAAGTCGCTACATGGGGTGTCACTAGCTCAGCCAGACTCAAAGGCCGACCCTCAAGAATAAAGAAAGGTTGAGCTGTGAAAAAATGAAGATCCTACAGAAAAGCCCCAGTGCAAGTCGCTACATGGGGTGTCACTAGCTCAGCCAGACTCAAAGGCCGACCCTCAAGAATAAAGAAAGGTTGAGCTGTGAAAAAATGAAGATCCTACAGAAAAGCCCCAGTGCAAGTCGCTACATGGGGTGTCACTAGCTCAGCCAGACTCAAAGGCCGACCCTCAAGAATAAAGAAAGGTCGAGCTGTGAAAAAATGAAGATCCTACAGAAAAGCCCCCCTCGGTCTCTTCATAGCAGCCTCCTGCTCGTCGTCGCTCTCTTCCCTGCGTCGTTTTGTGGAAGAGCCGAGGCCAGAAGTTGAGGGAACGACTGCATCTGTGAGCTCTTCTGAAGAATCTTCCAAGATAAAGTCAATGAAGTCTTCAAAGTCCTCGTCCTCAATGACAATGTCTTCAAAGTCCTCGTCCTCAATGACAATGATGTCAGTCTCTTCAGGTTGCAAATACCCGTACCTGTCCATAATAACATCAAAAACCCCTTCCCAAATACCATAACTAGGGTACCGGTTGAAAACAGTATAGAAAGTAGGAAGGTTGGGAGCAGGGTAGGAAACGAGCTGGAAAGCAGGGTAGTAACCTGGAACAGGACTAAAGCAGTGTTGTCCCGCTATCACAAATTGTGGTTGTAGGAACTGCAACTCACCCCTACCCTCCTGAAGCCAGTCAAAGCCAACCTCGTCCTCGGGCAAAAGGGCGGCATCAGGGCGGACTGAGGTAGGAAGAAAAACATTTATTAAAAAAAACGTCACATCCACAAGCCACCAACTAACACAAAGCCACCGCTAGTCTGATTCAAAAGGCAACTATTTCAGTATTTATCAGGAGCAAATTATGAAAATGCTATTTCCATGTGAGACCATAGCCACGGTCCAAACTGATTCTATAGGGAAAGGCCAGTGTGCACATTATCACCAGCCGAGCACTTTTAAAAAACGCTCTTACATTTGGAACTGGATTCAGAAAACGTCATTCACATATAATATAATCAGACATTTGCCCAAACTATTTTCCACTCCTTCATAGTATATATGCACTCATTCAGGCTCATAACAATATTGATCCGTTGGTGCATTTTAATGAATATCTTGAAGCTAGCTCTCAAATGTTCCTTCTTTTACTTATATCTTGCCATGGTGCAAGAAGAGTTCTATTTCTAAAATGGTGGAGGCGCCATTTTGTTTCCGAGATTGTCAACACAAAAATCGACGATTTGATCCCCTCAAACAAAAATAACGGTGTTTTCATGTCCCTACACATGTGTTAACACATTCCACACCTATTTCGAAGAAGAAAGTCCAGTCTTAACATATTGTTTTACACCAGAAACTGTGAGTGGCCTCACAATATGAGTTTTTCTAATAGCTAGTTTAAATGCTGAACATTCTTTAGCTTAATATTTAGCTTAATATTCTTAATTTAACGTAATTAAACGCACGTTTTGTACTGCAATGGCCTTTTATGGAGTCAAGGAACATTAACAAACACATTTGGCATGAAATTTAAAAAATAAATAAAAATGTTTTACCTGTAGGTCCGAAGATCTGGTCTGGTCTGCCCACCGGGGCCGGGGGTCCACTGGAAGCCATTCTGTCCAACTGGTATTGTTTGCTGTAGGTATTCAACTCAGTTCGCCAACAGTTTGTTTTGGAGGTGATCAGATGTCTGAGAGCTCAATCTTGTAGGTGCAGCATAAACTTCAAGTGCAACTCAGAAACGCCGTTTTTCTATGACGTCACTATTAGCAAAGCACCGGTTTACAACTCGTTTTCAATGGAAGCTACGAACTGATGCCCGACACTAGTCTAGCTGTCCTTGACCGCTCAAATTGTTGGTCCGCTTTTATCTACCCACAATTCCTGTTCTGTTCCGTCGTAAAAATAAAATGTAAGAAAAACAAACCGTTTGCTATTTTACGGCAGAACTACGTCAACAAGCACTTGAGAGACACTTCAACGGCGACAATGTAGCCGGACGCTTTTGTAGCTTTGCCGCTCGTAGTGTGAACATAGCATCAGGAAGATGTACAGTTTGTTATCCCCTTCGTCGCTTAACACACATGTCGCTCCCGTGACTGTCTCGTCTCATGTCTCTGCTCTCTGTATGAGCTGCAGTTCCCAGTTGAGCCCTGTTTCCGTTCTCCTTTACTATTCAAATGATCCACCATGAATGTCGGCTCTAACTCCAGATGAAAGGCACTTTATCAGTGAATTATTAACTTGATTCCATCGTGTCGGTTTCCTCCTTGGAGGAAAGATTAAAAAAAGTGATCCGTTCCGATGCATTTTGTATAAATAGCCTGAACTGAACTTGTTTGTGTATGTTGGCCGTGCCTGCAGCTGGCATGCTGGCAGAGGGCCTCTGGCTACAGAAAGGCTTCTTATAGATACATAGAATAATGTATGGTATTTGACAGACACTATGATTTACATTTTAAATGTAATTTAGGACCATGCAGAATCCTCACTGTTAATGTCGTGTTCTGCTTATTGAGCTTCTCAGGCTGCTAATACCGTACCAATGCAAGCTCATTGTCGTTTTCGACACTTCCTCCCAGCTGTGTGACTTCGGCCTTCGCATGTCCACCTGTAACACCCCAGGGGAGGCCGTCCCCATCGCAGCAAGGAAACGGGTGGTGGCCACGTGGGTGCAGGTCAGGAGGCTGCTGCAGCAGGAGATTGGCTCAAAGATGGACACTAAAGATCAGGTACCATTCTCTGCTGGCTGGTCTATGATGGTTTGTCATCATTGCTCAGCCTGTAGGAAATCATTTTGATGGATGGCAAGTTCTAGCCATAGACTGCACGTCTTTTAAAGCTACCTTCCACAGAGAGGAACATACTAGTGTCTGGTGCAATCCCTGTCTGTCATGACAGGCTAGACCATCACTGACAAAGTCCTGGAACAGGATCTCTAGAGAAGAGTGGGGACCCTATGTTCATTACATTGTAGTCCAGCATTGGGTTGGAATAACTTCAAATTAGTTACAAATTGTAAGATATTTATAAACACAATTATCCAAACGATGCAGAACATTTTTCATGTTAATTCACAGACCAATAGCCGACACTCTGCAGTGACTAGTGCAGTGACAGTGGTATTTGAGAAAACAAAGGCACCACACAAACTGTTGCTAAATAATATCCTCAAATACGAGAGAAGGGAGTAAAACATGGACACATGAGACCACATGAGTCCTGGAACGTGTTTAAAGCAGACAACTCACGGCACTCGTTACACAACGCGTTACAAGTGGAACACTTTGATCGAGCTAGAGCACCTTTCACTTCCACTGCTCTCCACCATTATGAACCACATCCTCATCGACGACCTCACCCTCTCCCCGTCTCCAGACTCCGTACATTGTTGTTGTCTTGCTCTTCTTGCTGTGAGTGCGTGAGCGGTAGTCTGGGACGGGGCAGGCCTGCAGCTGCACTTTGCTGCGGTGAATGGCTTTAACCCGGCTTTGCTGCTCCAGCTGATAATGTCCAAGAAAAACAACAGAAACCAGTCAGTCTTGCAATGTTTGTGAACTTATTTATTTTGTATTCCTTGGAGGGGATGGTATCCCTATTCTGAAAGCTTTTGTTCTGAAAGCTTTTGTTGTCCAACACAAAAAAATGTGAAATGTAAAGAAGAGTGAATACTCGCTGAGACTGTTTTCATAACATAATCACGTCACATGCACAATGCATCCTGTATTACATTATGGCTCTTCTTTAATGGGCTTATAATATTGTAGCTGATGACATTTTTGATCATCTTTTTGATGCGGTAGGTGTTACTTCCATATTACAGCATTGTATACAGCCTGATGTGCTTTGAGTCACAGCTACAAAAGGTTTGTTTCTCGCATTGCAACTTAGGAAGTGTAGCGTTAATATAAATGTTAATCTCAATAAATCCTTCATGAACTAATTTTCCACACAATAGCAAGTCATACATTATCAACTGAGGTCAGGAAACATGCAATATGATGATCCCACTGCAGCTTCATGTATGATTTATAAGCGAATAATAATACATGTATCTGTATTTTCTACAATTAAACATATGGGATTGGTGTGTGTTCAGCGTGCATTGGTTTCTTCCCCGTCTTTGCAGTGTGAGAACGAGGAGGTGTCGGCGATGACGCGCGTGCTGGTTGCAGTGGAGATGCTCCAGTGCAACAGGAACCCGAGGCATGGGGAGTTCTCTGTTCCCGGTCTCCCGTCGGTACGTATACGTCTCCGCTCACGGTTTTCTCTCCAGTGGCTGTTGCCCAGATGGGGACAACAGATGGCAAGGTGGCCCGTGTGCACACTGACACTGTCTGCATCTCATCATGTGTCAATATCTTCAAAACGACTGCAGCTGCCGCCATAATAATGCTTTGGTTGGGTCTAAACTTTGTAACTCTGTGGAGAATCCTTCTTGACGCCCTTTGACCTTTTTCCACATGTTTTATCTTTTGTCTCATCCGTCCACGTCTCCTTGTCTCTCCTCCTTCCTTTCCTCTCCATTATCATTCACTCCTTCCTCTCGTCTTTTGAATTCTATACATTTCTTTTTTACATCACCCCCTTGTCCTTCCTTTTCTTTTTTCTCTCCGCT
>NC_136647.1:25666861-25721861 GCF_949748355.1 Melanostigma gelatinosum | reverse complement strand
CTACCATCTAAAGACGTCACTTCATCCCCAGCTCCAGGCCACATAAAGGACTGTTTCCTGTCAACTGTTAAAAAAACAACAACTTTTGATTTGATTGACTTTTGTGTTTGTGAACAGAGTGAAGAGACTCCGTGGCAGAAGGTCAGCCTTCTGCTGGAGTTTGGAGAGTGGTTGTACTGTCACAACTTCCCCGAAGCCGATGCCCAACACCAGGTCCAGTGGGCCATAGACATCCTTCTACACTTGGAAAGTGAACAGGCAGAAGGATCAGGTAGAACGCATCGACTCGTCTTGTTCATTGTATCACAACTGTGTGACTGACCAGTTAGTTGTGTTAACTATGTTACCGTGTACTCTTAAAATCTACAGGCAAAGTTCACAGATTTTCAGAATTCCCCTTGAGGGACCCATGTGGGCAACACGGTGTTAGTCTGAGCAGTAACATCTGATCTGTCTGATCCAGAAAGGAGCCGTGCCACAGCTTTTTGATAATTTCATCAGCAATTTGTACCCTCATTTTGATTGTGTAAACATTAAACAAAGCAATTATTGTTCAGAGGAAAAGGAACTGACTGGACAAAGAAGCAGATTTCTCAACCTCCCATGTGAGCATAGCGTAGCGCTATTTAAAAGACTGAGGGGTCCTTTGTATTCTCCTGCTATGAGCCCCGTTAACTATTCCCTGAGAGACCAACTGAACACCCAAATAACAGAACAAGTGGGAACTAATTACAGAGATATGTGCCTCTGCATTGTTGGCTTCATTTGTTATTCTTAGTGTAATGATGCTGTGCAATTCTACTTCCGGATTATTCTACACATCTGTTAAACGCTTGTCACAGTCAATCTTTCATGTTGTTTTTCCTCTAGAGGACAACTCCAAAAAACAGGATCTGAGCTCAGCGGAAGGCGAGTCCCTGGTGGGAGTACGGGGCGTGTTATTGACGGAAGGTTTGTCGGATCTGAAGGAGGTGCGGCGCCTCGACAGCTTGGTACGAGCGCACGCTCTGCTCGCTGTCATGGCGGACAGGACTTCACCCGAGCACCAGCTTCACCTGCTCAGAGCCTGCGTCTTTGTGCTGCGGATATGGCAGGTAGTGCGTCTCTAACTCTGACAATGTGGACGATGAGGCTGTTGTTCAAATGCGTAGTCGAATGTTTAAGTTGAGTGTGGAGCGTGTGTGCACCGTCTGTCACTCCAGGTGTCCATGGGGGTAGTTTGGGAGATTTCCAATGAGATGGCAAAGAGCCAGCCTCCGACCTCTGCTGCATCCAAAAGGGACAAAGCCAAGGGCCAAGGCAGAAAAGGGAAAGCTGTAAGTCTTATTGCTCAAACTTCATTTTGAATGGCGTTGATTTACACGGCTTAGTGTAAAGCCCTAGGTATTTACCTTCCAATGATAAAGCGGTGGCTTTGATTGGTTTGTCAATAACAGTCATCTACCGTTTAATATATCAAAATAATCTGTTTCGACCAGCCTACCCCTGCAGAAGAGAGACCTGAAGCCGTTGTCTTGGATCAGGAGCTTCCTTCCACGCCACAGGACTGGGCTCGCTACGTCTGTCCTGAACAGGCCCGGCTCATCTTCAGAACCAGCGCTCACCCCCACTGCATCAATGCACACAGCATTACAAAGCAGGCAGGTCTCAGAGTCATCACTATACCGGGTATGGTGTTGTCCCTCATTTCAGTCTGGTTTTCAGCATAGCAGGGATTGTGGCTGCTGGTTGTATAGAACTAGGGGTGACACTTGGTGTCGATGTCGCTCTAAGAAGCTGTCCTTTGTTGGTGAAGAGGAAGTTCATTTATTGATCTCTGTGGGTCACATTCTGATGTTCTAAGAGGTTGAAACTTCAGCATTCTGAAATAAATATGTGTTGAGATTGGGTTTGATGGCACCGGGGCCACTTCCTGTTCTGATAAAGCACCGGATAGTATTAATATGGAACATTTTTCGGCTATGCACGTAAGAATATGGTTTTTATTTCTGTATTTTTGATTTTGTTTGGCTGCAGACTCGAAGCCTGTTTTGTCTCGACCTGCTGGAAAAGGAGCTCCACTCCCTCTCACTCGACCACCTGACGCTGCCCATCATGCATCTTGCTGAGACCATCACTCAAGACCTGTTGGAGAGGAGGAGCCTCTCAGACCTCTACCGACTGAGGTAAGAACACTGGGGAGTTAAACGGGGAAACTCCACAGCTCTTACACGTTAAAGTCCTTTGGGAGTAGTACTGCATGTGAGAGGAAATACACACCCGATCTCCAACCGAACTGTCTGCAGTCCAGTTGCATTGTGGGTAATCTAGATGCCAGGTTTTGACCGGGAAGAGGAATGCATTGGATTAAAAACCTGGTTATGCTGCATCGATTTCGATCCTTTTTCTTAACTGAACATTGCATGTTTGAAAATGTTGTCGAAGTGCAATGCTAAAGTTTTTAAATATATTATATACATTTACTTTAATTGAATTGTGTGCCACTGCAAGCTAATGATTTGACTAAAGTCAAACTTGCTTCATTTACAGTCAACCGTCCAATCACAGAACTGATGAGCATCAACTTATAGCCGAATTAGTTACCGTACTTTTAGTTACTTTCAGAAATAATGAAGTGACTTTGTATGTCTCTTGTGGCTCTTTCTTCTCCCCCAATTAGGATTGTGAGGCGCTGTAGTCAGCTGGGTTTGGAGACGCATTCACTGTATCAGGAGGAGCTCCTGAATCTGAGTAAGATCCAAGAACAAGAACAGATGGGGTAAGACAACACGGCCGTACAGATTTATTGCTTGTACATTTAGCTTAAATGACCTGTGATCTCATGTTAATGGTTCCAGGTGCCACAAAGTGATGGCTTTGTCACAGGAGAGAAGAGGCCTCCACAAAGCTTCCAATCAGGTGCTTCTTACAAAGTAGATAGATGGATGTTTTCAATTCTGCTTCAAATCAACTCAAAGAAATGACAATGAACATGAACAACGTTTGACTTACTCTAGTTGTATTACTTCTAGGAGGATTGTTAGCAATCGCTCACAGGTGACTTATATTGATGGAGATTGACGATGGTATCGTTCCTTTATATGCACATAGTGAGAAGATCACTTTGTGGTGCATTTTGCGACACATTTCTAAAAACAAGGGACACTAATGATGCATGTATGTCATCTGGACAACCTCCACATGATGGCAGTATTGTAACTTGATTCACTTTTTATTCACTGATATATTTTTGCCAACAGATGGCACCACAGTCTCCCTTGCAGTACTACTAGTAAGAAGCCCTCTTTTCTTCTTCCAAACACAATCATCCCATCTCCCCAATTAAGCAAGACAACACTGTGCGGGGTGAAACTGTAACATTAACTCAGACTGCAGACTGTGTTGAAAGTAAGACAGTATTGTTCTCAGCCGTGACCTCATTTTACACGTTTAGTCTGTTGCTCATTATCAGTCGGTGGGATAAGTCTGGGAGCAGGAAGGGTGGGAGAGTCTTCCTCTCGCTTTACTGTCAAACGTCTGTGTGTGATCATAACAATCCAACTGAGAGCTGGACTGAGATTTCTATCCAGTAGATATCATGCAAATTGAACACTGATTTGAAACAGCGTCTCCCCCCTGAACCAAATGTATTTACAAAACTCTCAGTTTAACTGATGTGGTGTTATATTATGAGTTCTGAAAATACTATAAGGTTGTCGTACATTGTCAGATTTTTGAATTATATCAGAAATATGATATTGTTTCCAAGACAAAGACATATTTAGAAAGTTTGTCACACATTTATTTGTATTGTGCTCCTCTGTAAACAGTATACATACAGTACATACAGTTTACATGAACATGCTGTGTTCTATGTGACAAATACAACTGTCTCCTTCTTGACTTGTGAGCAGATGCAAAGAGCTGCTGACGGCTTCCTGTGTGTGTGTGAGGAGCTTCCCAAACCCACCAGCACAGAAGAAGCAGATGGAGACAAACTACGTCCTCTGTGCCGGTGGGGACGGGACGCCCCTCCTCCTCCTCTCGGCTGGTGGGTGGAGCGGGTGGTGTCGGAGGGGGGGGAGGGGCAGGGAGGACGTCACCGTACTCACTGGGTCTCAGGAGTCCTGCCCTGTGAGACACAAACACAAGAGATGAATACTTTTAACTCAACTATACAACCTTTACATTGTTCAATGATGGAATCTTATTACTGATACTTCTGTCGTCTTAGTGAGGGATTACTTACTCAGCCCACTGAAAGAAAGGCGACCACCGCTCTCCATCTGGTCCTGCAGTCATCCATCCTTCTCATCTGGTCATGTGGTCTCTGTTGTCTAGGAGATCCAGAATGTTGCTTCCTGTGTTACAGCCATCGATACCTGAGTAAAAGAGACTTGGAAAACTTTTCTTAACGTTAGTAATTTTTACCATACCTATCAGCGCTAAAGTGGGTCAATCCAACGGCCCCAGTGCAAGGCGCTACATGGGGTGTCATCAGCCCTGACAGATGCAAAGGCTACCATGAGAACCACTGGTCCTGCTTCAAAGTGGACTCAGTGGTTGCTCCGATGACATTTCCGGGAGGATTGATCCATCCAGCATGCATATGAGTAGATACCAAAGAAAAGCCCCAGTGCAAGGCGCTACATGGGGTGTCACTAGCTCAGCCAGACTCAAAGGCCGACCCTCAAGAATAAAGAAAGGTTGAGCTGTGAAAAAATGAAGATCCTACAGAAAAGCCCCCGTGCAAGGCGCTACATGGGGTGTCATCAGCCCTGACAGATGCAAAGGCTACCATGAGAACCACTGGTCCTGCTTCAAAGTGGACTCAGTGGTTGCTCCGATGACATTTCCGGGAGGATTGATCCATCCAGCATGCATATGAGTAGATGCCAAAGAAAAGCCCCAGTGCAAGGCGCTACATGGGGTGTCACTAGCTCAGCCAGACTCAAAGGCCGACCCTCAAGAATAAAGAAAGGTTGAGCTGTGAAAAAATGAAGATCCTACAGAAAAGCCCCCGTGCAAGGCGCTACATGGGGTGTCATCAGCCCTGACAGATGCAAAGGCTACCATGAGAACCACTGGTCCTGCTTCAAAGTGGACTCAGTGGTTGCTCCGATGACATTTCCGGGAGGATTGATCCATCCAGCATGCATATGAGTAGATGCCAAAGAAAAGCCCCAGTGCAAGGCGCTACATGGGGTGTCATCAGCCCTGACAGATGCAAAGGCTACCATGAGAACCACTGGTCCTGCTTCAAAGTGGACTCAGTGGTTGCTCCGATGACATTTCCGGGAGGATTGATCCATCCAGCATGCATATGAGTAGATACCAAAGAAAAGCCCCAGTGCAAGGCGCTACATGGGGTGTCACTAGCTCAGCCAGACTCAAAGGCCGACCCTCAAGAATAAAGAAAGGTTGAGCTGTGAAAAAATGAAGATCCTACAGAAAAGCCCCCGTGCAAGGCGCTACATGGGGTGTCATCAGCCCTGACAGATGCAAAGGCTACCATGAGAACCACTGGTCCTGCTTCAAAGTGGACTCAGTGGTTGCTCCGATGACATTTCCGGGAGGATTGATCCATCCAGCATGCATATGAGTAGATGCCAAAGAAAAGCCCCAGTGCAAGGCGCTACATGGGGTGTCATCAGCCCTGACAGATGCAAAGGCTACCATGAGAACCACTGGTCCTGCTTCAAAGTGGACTCAGTGGTTGCTCCGATGACATTTCCGGGAGGATTGATCCATCCAGCATGCATATGAGTAGATGCCAAAGAAAAGCCCCAGTGCAAGGCGCTACATGGGGTGTCATCAGCCCTGACAGATGCAAAGGCTACCATGAGAACCACTGGTCCTGCTTCAAAGTGGACTCAGTGGTTGCTCCGATGACATTTCCGGGAGGATTGATCCATCCAGCATGCATATGAGTAGATACCAAAGAAAAGCCCCAGTGCAAGGCGCTACATGGGGTGTCACTAGCTCAGCCAGACTCAAAGGCCGACCCTCAAGAATAAAGAAAGGTTGAGCTGTGAAAAAATGAAGATCCTACAGAAAAGCCCCCGTGCAAGGCGCTACATGGGGTGTCATCAGCCCTGACAGATGCAAAGGCTACCATGAGAACCACTGGTCCTGCTTCAAAGTGGACTCAGTGGTTGCTCCGATGACATTTCCGGGAGGATTGATCCATCCAGCATGCATATGAGTAGATGCCAAAGAAAAGCCCCAGTGCAAGGCGCTACATGGGGTGTCATCAGCCCTGACAGATGCAAAGGCTACCATGAGAACCACTGGTCCTGCTTCAAAGTGGACTCAGTGGTTGCTCCGATGACATTTCCGGGAGGATTGATCCATCCAGCATGCATATGAGTAGATACCAAAGAAAAGCCCCAGTGCAAGGCGCTACATGGGGTGTCACTAGCTCAGCCAGACTCAAAGGCCGACCCTCAAGAATAAAGAAAGGTCGAGCTGTGAAAAAATGAAGATCCTACAGAAAAGCCCCCCTCGGTCTCTTCATAGCAGCCTCCTGCTCGTCGTCGCTCTCTTCCCTGCGTCGTTTTGTGGAAGAGCCGAGGCCAGAAGTTGAGGGAACTACTGCATCTGTGAGCTCTTCTGAAGAATCTTCCAAGATAAAGTCAATGAAGTCTTCAAAGTCCTCGTCCTCAATGACAATGTCTTCAAAGTCCTCGTCCTCAATGACAATGATGTCAGTCTCTTCAGGTTGCAAATACCCGTACCTGTCCATAATAACATCAAAAACCCCTTCCCAAATACCATAACTAGGGTACCGGTTGAAAACAGTATAGAAAGTAGGAAGGTTGGGAGCAGGGTAGGAAACGAGCTGGAAAGCAGGGTAGTAACCTGGAACAGGACTAAAGCAGTGTTGTCCCGCTATCACAAATTGTGGTTGTAGGAACTGCAACTCACCCCTACCCTCCTGAAGCCAGTCAAAGCCAACCTCGTCCTCGGGCAAAAGGGCGGCATCAGGGCGGACTGAGGTAGGAAGAAAAACATTTATTAAAAAAAACGTCACATCCACAAGCCACCAACTAACACAAAGTCACCGCTAGTCTGATTCAAAAGGCAACTATTTCAGTATTTATCAGGGCAAATTATGAAAATGCTATTTCCATGTGAGACCATAGCCACGGTCCAAACTGATTCTATAGGGAAAGGCCAGTGTGCACATTATCACCAGCCGAGCACTTTTAAAAAACGCTCTTACATTTGGAACTGGATTCAGAAAACATCATTCACATATAATATAATCAGACATTTGCCCAAACTATTTTCCACTCCTTCATAGTATATATGCACTCATTCAGGCTCATAACAATATTGATCCGTTGGTGCATTTTAATGAATATCTTGAAGCTAGCTCTCAAATGTTCCTTCTTTTACTTATATCTTGCCATGGTGCAAGAAGAGTTCTATTTCTAAAATGGTGGAGGCGCCATTTTGTTTCCGAGATTGTCAACACAAAAATCGACGATTTGATCCCCTCAAACAAAAATAACGGTGTTTTCATGTCCCTACACATGTGTTAACACATTCCACACCTATTTCGAAGAAGAAAGTCCAGTCTTAACATATTGTTTTACACCAGAAACTGTGAGTGGCCTCACAATATGAGTTTTTCTAATAGCTAGTTTAAATGCTGAACATTCTTTAGCTTAATATTTAGCTTAATATTCTTAATTTAACGTAATTAAACGCACGTGTTGTACTGCAATGGCCTTTTATGGAGTCAAGGAACATTAACAAACACATTTGGCATGAAATTTAAAAAATAAATAAAAATGTTTTACCTGTAGGTCCGAAGATCTGGTCTGGTCTGCCCACCGGGGCCGGGGGTCCACTGGAAGCCATTCTGTCCAACTGGTATTGTTTGCTGTAGGTATTCAACTCAGTTCGCCAACAGTTTGTTTTGGAGGTGATCAGATGTCTGAGAGCTCAATCTTGTAGGTGCAGCATAAACTTCAAGTGCAACTCAGAAACGCCGTTTTTCTATGACGTCACTATTATGCGACCACGCCCCCTCCACTAACGCAGGCATGCGTGTGTGAGAGATTGGATTTTATAGTAAATTGTGTAAATGTAAATAGTTTGGACTGTGTGTGTGTTTACAATAGGTGTTTCCATAAATCCGTGATGTGTGTGATCTGTGATGATAAACTTCACATCATCTTGACCCAGAGCATACATACAAGGTTCAACCAAGAATGAAACATGTCAGCAGTTTCATTTGTGTTGTTGTTGATTTATTATATAACATACTGAATAGAAAGGCAGTAGACATGAACTAAACTAAACTTGAATCACTGCATGCTTCCAACGACATCATGCAAAGATTGCACAATTCATGAAACCCAAATTGATCTCATTTAATTGAGTACCATGTGGGGCTTTTTATTTGTCACTGGATGATACCGAGCAGCCCTCGTCTGTTATTTTATTGCTTTGTGAAGTAATAAAATCACAGTTTTATTTTTGAATTGTTATTAATATTCAACTTTATATGCACATAGTGAGAAGATCACTTTGTGGTGCATTTTGCGACACATTTCTAAAAACAAGGGACACTAATGATGCATGTATGTCATCTGGACAACCTCCACATGATGGCAGTATTGTAACTTGATTCACTTTTTATTCACTGATATATTTTTGCCAACAGATGGCACCACAGTCTCCCTTGCAGTACTACTAGTAAGAAGCCCTCTTTTCTTCTTCCAAACACAATCATCCCATCTCCCCAATTAAGCAAGACAACACTGTGCGGGGTGAAACTGTAACATTAACTCAGACTGCAGACAGTATTGTTCTCAGCCGTGACCTCATTTTACACGTTTAGTCTGTTGCTCATTATCAGTCGGTGGGATAAGTCTGGGAGCAGGAAGGGTGGGAGAGTCTTCCTCTCGCTTTACTGTCAAACGTCTGTGTGTGATCATAACAATCCAACTGAGAGCTGGACTGAGATTTCTATCCAGTAGATATCATGCAAATTGAACACTGATTTGAAACAGCGTCTCCCCCCTGAACCAAATGTATTTACAAAACTCTCAGTTTAACTGATGTGGTGTTATATTATGAGTTCTGAAAATACTATAAGGTTGTCGTACATTGTCAGATTTTTGAATTATATCAGAAATATGATATTGTTTCCAAGACAAAGACATATTTAGAAAGTTTGTCACACATTTATTTGTATTGTGCTCCTCTGTAAACAGTATACATACAGTACATACAGTTTACATGAACATGCTGTGTTCTATGTGACAAATACAACTGTCTCCTTCTTGACTTGTGAGCAGATGCAAAGAGCTGCTGACGGCTTCCTGTGTGTGTGTGAGGAGCTTCCCAAACCCACCAGCACAGAAGAAGCAGATGGAGACAAACTACGTCCTCTGTGCCGGTGGGGACGGGACGCCCCTCCTCCTCCTCTCGGCTGGTGGGTGGAGCGGGTGGTGTCGGAGGGGGGGAGGGGCAGGGAGGACGTCACCGTACTCACTGGGTCTCAGGAGTCCTGCCCTGTGAGACACAAACACAAGTGATGAATACTTTTAACTCAACTATACAACCTTTACATTGTTCAATGATGGAATCTTATTACTGATACTTCTGTCGTCTTAGTGAGGGATTACTTACTCAGCCCACTGAAAGAAAGGCGACCACCGCTCTCCATCTGGTCCTGCAGTCATCCATCCTTCTCATCTGGTCATGTGGTCTCTGTTGTCTAGGAGATCCAGGATGTTGCTTCCTGTGTTACAGCCATCGATACCTGAGTAAAAGAGACTTGGAAAACTTTTCTTAACGTTAGTAATTTTTACCATACCTATCAGCGCTAAAGTGGGTCAATCCAACGGCCCCAGTGCAAGGCGCTACATGGGGTGTCATCAGCCCTGACAGATGCAAAGGCTACCATGAGAACCACTGGTCCTGCTTCAAAGTGGACTCAGTGGTTGCTCCGATGACATTTCCGGGAGGATTGATCCATCCAGCATGCATATGAGTAGATACCAAAGAAAAGCCCCAGTGCAAGGCGCTACATGGGGTGTCACTAGCTCAGCCAGACTCAAAGGCCGACCCTCAAGAATAAAGAAAGGTTGAGCTGTGAAAAAATGAAGATCCTACAGAAAAGCCCCCGTGCAAGGCGCTACATGGGGTGTCATCAGCCCTGACAGATGCAAAGGCTACCATGAGAACCACTGGTCCTGCTTCAAAGTGGACTCAGTGGTTGCTCCGATGACATTTCCGGGAGGATTGATCCATCCAGCATGCATATGAGTAGATGCCAAAGAAAAGCCCCAGTGCAAGGCGCTACATGGGGTGTCATCAGCCCTGACAGATGCAAAGGCTACCATGAGAACCACTGGTCCTGCTTCAAAGTGGACTCAGTGGTTGCTCCGATGACATTTCCGGGAGGATTGATCCATCCAGCATGCATATGAGTAGATACCAAAGAAAAGCCCCAGTGCAAGGCGCTACATGGGGTGTCACTAGCTCAGCC
The DNA here is from genome assembly GCF_949748355.1 of Melanostigma gelatinosum. Lineage (NCBI taxonomy): Eukaryota > Metazoa > Chordata > Actinopteri > Perciformes > Zoarcidae > Melanostigma > Melanostigma gelatinosum. The sequence goes on along the minus strand of NC_136647.1, from coordinate 25,711,372 downwards.
AGACTCAAAGGCCGACCCTCAAGAATAAAGAAAGGTCGAGCTGTGAAAAAATGAAGATCCTACAGAAAAGCCCCCCTCGGTCTCTTCATAGCAGCCTCCTGCTCGTCGTCGCTCTCTTCCCTGCGTCGTTTTGTGGAAGAGCCGAGGCCAGAAGTTGAGGGAACTACTGCATCTGTGAGCTCTTCTGAAGAATCTTCCAAGATAAAGTCAATGAAGTCTTCAAAGTCCTCGTCCTCAATGACAATGTCTTCAAAGTCCTCGTCCTCAATGACAATGATGTCAGTCTCTTCAGGTTGCAAATACCCGTACCTGTCCATAATAACATCAAAAACCCCTTCCCAAATACCATAACTAGGGTACCGGTTGAAAACAGTATAGAAAGTAGGAAGGTTGGGAGCAGGGTAGGAAACGAGCTGGAAAGCAGGGTAGTAACCTGGAACAGGACTAAAGCAGTGTTGTCCCGCTATCACAAATTGTGGTTGTAGGAACTGCAACTCACCCCTACCCTCCTGAAGCCAGTCAAAGCCAACCTCGTCCTCGGGCAAAAGGGCGGCATCAGGGCGGACTGAGGTAGGAAGAAAAACATTTATTAAAAAAAACGTCACATCCACAAGCCACCAACTAACACAAAGTCACCGCTAGTCTGATTCAAAAGGCAACTATTTCAGTATTTATCAGGAGCAAATTATGAAAATGCTATTTCCATGTGAGACCATAGCCACGGTCCAAACTGATTCTATAGGGAAAGGCCAGTGTGCACATTATCACCAGCCGAGCACTTTTAAAAAACGCTCTTACATTTGGAACTGGATTCAGAAAACGTCATTCACATATAATATAATCAGACATTTGCCCAAACTATTTTCCACTCCTTCATAGTATATATGCACTCATTCAGGCTCATAACAATATTGATCCGTTGGTGCATTTTAATGAATATCTTGAAGCTAGCTCTCAAATGTTCCTTCTTTTACTTATATCTTGCCATGGTGCAAGAAGAGTTCTATTTCTAAAATGGTGGAGGCGCCATTTTGTTTCCGAGATTGTCAACACAAAAATCGACGATTTGATCCCCTCAAACAAAAATAACGGTGTTTTCATGTCCCTACACATGTGTTAACACATTCCACACCTATTTCGAAGAAGAAAGTCCAGTCTTAACATATTGTTTTACACCAGAAACTGTGAGTGGCCTCACAATATGAGTTTTTCTAATAGCTAGTTTAAATGCTGAACATTCTTTAGCTTAATATTTAGCTTAATATTCTTAATTTAACGTAATTAAACACACGTTTTGTACTGCAATGGCCTTTTATGGAGTCAAGGAACATTAACAAACACATTTGGCATGAAATTTAAAAAATAAATAAAAATGTTTTACCTGTAGGTCCGAAGATCTGGTCTGGTCTGCCCACCGGGGCCGGGGGTCCACTGGAAGCCATTCTGTCCAACTGGTATTGTTTGCTGTAGGTATTCAACTCAGTTCGCCAACAGTTTGTTTTGGAGGTGATCAGATGTCTGAGAGCTCAATCTTGTAGGTGCAGCATAAACTTCAAGTGCAACTCAGAAACGCCGTTTTTCTATGACGTCACTATTATGCGACCACACCCCCTCCACTAACGCAGGCATGCGTGTGTGAGAGATTGGATTTTATAGTAAATTGTGTAAATGTAAATAGTTTGGACTGTGTGTGTGTTTACAATAGGTGTTTCCATAAATCCGTGATGTGTGTGATCTGTGATGATAAACTTCACATCATCTTGACCCAGAGCATACATACAAGGTTCAACCAAGAATGAAACATGTCAGCAGTTTCATTTGTGTTGTTGTTGATTTATTATATAACATACTGAATAGAAAGGCAGTAGACATGAACTAAACTAAACTTGAATCACTGCATGCTTCCAACGACATCATGCAAAGATTGCACAATTCATGAAACCCAAATTGATCTCATTTAATTGAGTACCATGTGGGGCTTTTTATTTGTCACTGGATGATACCGAGCAGCCCTCGTCTGTTATTTTATTGCTTTGTGAAGTAATAAAATCACAGTTTTATTTTTGAATTGTTATTAATATTCAACTTTATATGCACATAGTGAGAAGATCACTTTGTGGTGCATTTTGCGACACATTTCTAAAAACAAGGGACACTAATGATGCATGTATGTCATCTGGACAACCTCCACATGATGGCAGTATTGTAACTTGATTCACTTTTTATTCACTGATATATTTTTGCCAACAGATGGCACCACAGTCTCCCTTGCAGTACTACTAGTAAGAAGCCCTCTTTTCTTCTTCCAAACACAATCATCCCATCTCCCCAATTAAGCAAGACAACACTGTGCGGGGTGAAACTGTAACATTAACTCAGACTGCAGACAGTATTGTTCTCAGCCGTGACCTCATTTTACACGTTTAGTCTGTTGCTCATTATCAGTCGGTGGGATAAGTCTGGGAGCAGGAAGGGTGGGAGAGTCTTCCTCTCGCTTTACTGTCAAACGTCTGTGTGTGATCATAACAATCCAACTGAGAGCTGGACTGAGATTTCTATCCAGTAGATATCATGCAAATTGAACACTGATTTGAAACAGCGTCTCCCCCCTGAACCAAATGTATTTACAAAACTCTCAGTTTAACTGATGTGGTGTTATATTATGAGTTCTGAAAATACTATAAGGTTGTCGTACATTGTCAGATTTTTGAATTATATCAGAAATATGATATTGTTTCCAAGACAAAGACATATTTAGAAAGTTTGTCACACATTTATTTGTATTGTGCTCCTCTGTAAACAGTATACATACAGTACATACAGTTTACATGAACATGCTGTGTTCTATGTGACAAATACAACTGTCTCCTTCTTGACTTGTGAGCAGATGCAAAGAGCTGCTGACGGCTTCCTGTGTGTGTGTGAGGAGCTTCCCAAACCCACCAGCACAGAAGAAGCAGATGGAGACAAACTACGTCCTCTGTGCCGGTGGGGACGGGACGCCCCTCCTCCTCCTCTCGGCTGGTGGGTGGAGCGGGTGGTGTCGGAGGGGGGGGAGGGGCAGGGAGGACGTCACCGTACTCACTGGGTCTCAGGAGTCCTGCCCTGTGAGACACAAACACAAGAGATGAATACTTTTAACTCAACTATACAACCTTTACATTGTTCAATGATGGAATCTTATTACTGATACTTCTGTCGTCTTAGTGAGGGATTACTTACTCAGCCCACTGAAAGAAAGGCGACCACCGCTCTCCATCTGGTCCTGCAGTCATCCATCCTTCTCATCTGGTCATGTGGTCTCTGTTGTCTAGGAGATCCAGGATGTTGCTTCCTGTGTTACAGCCATCGATACCTGAGTAAAAGAGACTTGGAAAACTTTTCTTAACGTTAGTAATTTTTACCATACCTATCAGCGCTAAAGTGGGTCAATCCAACGGCCCCAGTGCAAGGCGCTACATGGGGTGTCATCAGCCCTGACAGATGCAAAGGCTACCATGAGAACCACTGGTCCTGCTTCAAAGTGGACTCAGTGGTTGCTCCGATGACATTTCCGGCAGGATTGATCCATCCAGCATGCATATGAGTAGATACCAAAGAAAAGCCCCAGTGCAAGGCGCTACATGGGGTGTCACTAGCTCAGCCAGACTCAAAGGCCGACCCTCAAGAATAAAGAAAGGTTGAGCTGTGAAAAAATGAAGATCCTACAGAAAAGCCCCCGTGCAAGGCGCTACATGGGGTGTCATCAGCCCTGACAGATGCAAAGGCTACCATGAGAACCACTGGTCCTGCTTCAAAGTGGACTCAGTGGTTGCTCCGATGACATTTCCGGGAGGATTGATCCATCCAGCATGCATATGAGTAGATGCCAAAGAAAAGCCCCAGTGCAAGGCGCTACATGGGGTGTCATCAGCCCTGACAGATGCAAAGGCTACCATGAGAACCACTGGTCCTGCTTCAAAGTGGACTCAGTGGTTGCTCCGATGACATTTCCGGGAGGATTGATCCATCCAGCATGCATATGAGTAGATACCAAAGAAAAGCCCCAGTGCAAGGCGCTACATGGGGTGTCACTAGCTCAGCCAGACTCAAAGGCCGACCCTCAAGAATAAAGAAAGGTCGAGCTGTGAAAAAATGAAGATCCTACAGAAAAGCCCCCCTCGGTCTCTTCATAGCAGCCTCCTGCTCGTCGTCGCTCTCTTCCCTGCGTCGTTTTGTGGAAGAGCCGAGGCCAGAAGTTGAGGGAACTACTGCATCTGTGAGCTCTTCTGAAGAATCTTCCAAGATAAAGTCAATGAAGTCTTCAAAGTCCTCGTCCTCAATGACAATGTCTTCAAAGTCCTCGTCCTCAATGACAATGATGTCAGTCTCTTCAGGTTGCAAATACCCGTACCTGTCCATAATAACATCAAAAACCCCTTCCCAAATACCATAACTAGGGTACCGGTTGAAAACAGTATAGAAAGTAGGAAGGTTGGGAGCAGGGTAGGAAACGAGCTGGAAAGCAGGGTAGTAACCTGGAACAGGACTAAAGCAGTGTTGTCCCGCTATCACAAATTGTGGTTGTAGGAACTGCAACTCACCCCTACCCTCCTGAAGCCAGTCAAAGCCAACCTCGTCCTCGGGCAAAAGGGCGGCATCAGGGCGGACTGAGGTAGGAAGAAAAACATTTATTAAAAAAAACGTCACATCCACAAGCCACCAACTAACACAAAGTCACCGCTAGTCTGATTCAAAAGGCAACTATTTCAGTATTTATCAGGAGCAAATTATGAAAATGCTATTTCCATGTGAGACCATAGCCACGGTCCAAACTGATTCTATAGGGAAAGGCCAGTGTGCACATTATCACCAGCCGAGCACTTTTAAAAAACGCTCTTACATTTGGAACTGGATTCAGAAAACGTCATTCACATATAATATAATCAGACATTTGCCCAAACTATTTTCCACTCCTTCATAGTATATATGCACTCATTCAGGCTCATAACAATATTGATCCGTTGGTGCATTTTAATGAATATCTTGAAGCTAGCTCTCAAATGTTCCTTCTTTTACTTATATCTTGCCATGGTGCAAGAAGAGTTCTATTTCTAAAATGGTGGAGGCGCCATTTTGTTTCCGAGATTGTCAACACAAAAATCGACGATTTGATCCCCTCAAACAAAAATAACGGTGTTTTCATGTCCCTACACATGTGTTAACACATTCCACACCTATTTCGAAGAAGAAAGTCCAGTCTTAACATATTGTTTTACACCAGAAACTGTGAGTGGCCTCACAATATGAGTTTTTCTAATAGCTAGTTTAAATGCTGAACATTCTTTAGCTTAATATTTAGCTTAATATTCTTAATTTAACGTAATTAAACACACGTTTTGTACTGCAATGGCCTTTTATGGAGTCAAGGAACATTAACAAACACATTTGGCATGAAATTTAAAAAATAAATAAAAATGTTTTACCTGTAGGTCCGAAGATCTGGTCTGGTCTGCCCACCGGGGCCGGGGGTCCACTGGAAGCCATTCTGTCCAACTGGTATTGTTTGCTGTAGGTATTCAACTCAGTTCGCCAACAGTTTGTTTTGGAGGTGATCAGATGTCTGAGAGCTCAATCTTGTAGGTGCAGCATAAACTTCAAGTGCAACTCAGAAACGCCGTTTTTCTATGACGTCACTATTATGCGACCACACCCCCTCCACTAACGCAGGCATGCGTGTGTGAGAGATTGGATTTTATAGTAAATTGTGTAAATGTAAATAGTTTGGACTGTGTGTGTGTTTACAATAGGTGTTTCCATAAATCCGTGATGTGTGTGATCTGTGATGATAAACTTCACATCATCTTGACCCAGAGCATACATACAAGGTTCAACCAAGAATGAAACATGTCAGCAGTTTCATTTGTGTTGTTGTTGATTTATTATATAACATACTGAATAGAAAGGCAGTAGACATGAACTAAACTAAACTTGAATCACTGCATGCTTCCAACGACATCATGCAAAGATTGCACAATTCATGAAACCCAAATTGATCTCATTTAATTGAGTACCATGTGGGGCTTTTTATTTGTCACTGGATGATACCGAGCAGCCCTCGTCTGTTATTTTATTGCTTTGTGAAGTAATAAAATCACAGTTTTATTTTTGAATTGTTATTAATATTCAACTTTATATGCACATAGTGAGAAGATCACTTTGTGGTGCATTTTGCGACACATTTCTAAAAACAAGGGACACTAATGATGCATGTATGTCATCTGGACAACCTCCACATGATGGCAGTATTGTAACTTGATTCACTTTTTATTCACTGATATATTTTTGCCAACAGATGGCACCACAGTCTCCCTTGCAGTACTACTAGTAAGAAGCCCTCTTTTCTTCTTCCAAACACAATCATCCCATCTCCCCAATTAAGCAAGACAACACTGTGCGGGGTGAAACTGTAACATTAACTCAGACTGCAGACAGTATTGTTCTCAGCCGTGACCTCATTTTACACGTTTAGTCTGTTGCTCATTATCAGTCGGTGGGATAAGTCTGGGAGCAGGAAGGGTGGGAGAGTCTTCCTCTCGCTTTACTGTCAAACGTCTGTGTGTGATCATAACAATCCAACTGAGAGCTGGACTGAGATTTCTATCCAGTAGATATCATGCAAATTGAACACTGATTTGAAACAGCGTCTCCCCCCTGAACCAAATGTATTTACAAAACTCTCAGTTTAACTGATGTGGTGTTATATTATGAGTTCTGAAAATACTATAAGGTTGTCGTACATTGTCAGATTTTTGAATTATATCAGAAATATGATATTGTTTCCAAGACAAAGACATATTTAGAAAGTTTGTCACACATTTATTTGTATTGTGCTCCTCTGTAAACAGTATACATACAGTACATACAGTTTACATGAACATGCTGTGTTCTATGTGACAAATACAACTGTCTCCTTCTTGACTTGTGAGCAGATGCAAAGAGCTGCTGACGGCTTCCTGTGTGTGTGTGAGGAGCTTCCCAAACCCACCAGCACAGAAGAAGCAGATGGAGACAAACTACGTCCTCTGTGCCGGTGGGGACGGGACGCCCCTCCTCCTCCTCTCGGCTGGTGGGTGGAGCGGGTGGTGTCGGAGGGGGGGGAGGGGCAGGGAGGACGTCACCGTACTCACTGGGTCTCAGGAGTCCTGCCCTGTGAGACACAAACACAAGAGATGAATACTTTTAACTCAACTATACAACCTTTACATTGTTCAATGATGGAATCTTATTACTGATACTTCTGTCGTCTTAGTGAGGGATTACTTACTCAGCCCACTGAAAGAAAGGCGACCACCGCTCTCCATCTGGTCCTGCAGTCATCCATCCTTCTCATCTGGTCATGTGGTCTCTGTTGTCTAGGAGATCCAGGATGTTGCTTCCTGTGTTACAGCCATCGATACCTGAGTAAAAGAGACTTGGAAAACTTTTCTTAACGTTAGTAATTTTTACCATACCTATCAGCGCTAAAGTGGGTCAATCCAACGGCCCCAGTGCAAGGCGCTACATGGGGTGTCATCAGCCCTGACAGATGCAAAGGCTACCATGAGAACCACTGGTCCTGCTTCAAAGTGGACTCAGTGGTTGCTCCGATGACATTTCCGGCAGGATTGATCCATCCAGCATGCATATGAGTAGATACCAAAGAAAAGCCCCAGTGCAAGGCGCTACATGGGGTGTCACTAGCTCAGCCAGACTCAAAGGCCGACCCTCAAGAATAAAGAAAGGTTGAGCTGTGAAAAAATGAAGATCCTACAGAAAAGCCCCCGTGCAAGGCGCTACATGGGGTGTCATCAGCCCTGACAGATGCAAAGGCTACCATGAGAACCACTGGTCCTGCTTCAAAGTGGACTCAGTGGTTGCTCCGATGACATTTCCGGGAGGATTGATCCATCCAGCATGCATATGAGTAGATGCCAAAGAAAAGCCCCAGTGCAAGGCGCTACATGGGGTGTCATCAGCCCTGACAGATGCAAAGGCTACCATGAGAACCACTGGTCCTGCTTCAAAGTGGACTCAGTGGTTGCTCCGATGACATTTCCGGGAGGATTGATCCATCCAGCATGCATATGAGTAGATACCAAAGAAAAGCCCCAGTGCAAGGCGCTACATGGGGTGTCACTAGCTCAGCCAGACTCAAAGGCCGACCCTCAAGAATAAAGAAAGGTTGAGCTGTGAAAAAATGAAGATCCTACAGAAAAGCCCCCGTGCAAGGCGCTACATGGGGTGTCATCAGCCCTGACAGATGCAAAGGCTACCATGAGAACCACTGGTCCTGCTTCAAAGTGGACTCAGTGGTTGCTCCGATGACATTTCCGGGAGGATTGATCCATCCAGCATGCATATGAGTAGATGCCAAAGAAAAGCCCCAGTGCAAGGCGCTACATGGGGTGTCACTAGCTCAGCCAGACTCAAAGGCCGACCCTCAAGAATAAAGAAAGGTTGAGCTGTGAAAAAATGAAGATCCTACAGAAAAGCCCCCGTGCAAGGCGCTACATGGGGTGTCATCAGCCCTGACAGATGCAAAGGCTACCATGAGAACCACTGGTCCTGCTTCAAAGTGGACTCAGTGGTTGCTCCGATGACATTTCCGGGAGGATTGATCCATCCAGCATGCATATGAGTAGATGCCAAATAAAAGCCCCAGTGCAAGGCGCTACATGGGGTGTCATCAGCCCTGACAGATGCAAAGGCTACCATGAGAACCACTGGTCCTGCTTCAAAGTGGACTCAGTGGTTGCTCCGATGACATTTCCGGGAGGATTGATCCATCCAGCATGCATATGAGTAGATACCAAAGAAAAGCCCCAGTGCAAGGCGCTACATGGGGTGTCACTAGCTCAGCCAGACTCAAAGGCCGACCCTCAAGAATAAAGAAAGGTTGAGCTGTGAAAAAATGAAGATCCTACAGAAAAGCCCCCGTGCAAGGCGCTACATGGGGTGTCATCAGCCCTGACAGATGCAAAGGCTACCATGAGAACCACTGGTCCTGCTTCAAAGTGGACTCAGTGGTTGCTCCGATGACATTTCCGGGAGGATTGATCCATCCAGCATGCATATGAGTAGATGCCAAAGAAAAGCCCCAGTGCAAGGCGCTACATGGGGTGTCATCAGCCCTGACAGATGCAAAGGCTACCATGAGAACCACTGGTCCTGCTTCAAAGTGGACTCAGTGGTTGCTCCGATGACATTTCCGGGAGGATTGATCCATCCAGCATGCATATGAGTAGATACCAAAGAAAAGCCCCAGTGCAAGGCGCTACATGGGGTGTCACTAGCTCAGCCAGACTCAAAGGCCGACCCTCAAGAATAAAGAGGTTGAGCTGTGAAAAAATGAAGATCCTACAGAAAAGCCCCCGTGCAAGGCGCTACATGGGGTGTCATCAGCCCTGACAGATGCAAAGGCTACCATGAGAACCACTGGTCCTGCTTCAAAGTGGACTCAGTGGTTGCTCCGATGACATTTCCAGGAGGATTGATCCATCCAGCATGCATATGAGTAGATGCCAAAGAAAAGCCCCAGTGCAAGGCGCTACATGGGGTGTCATCAGCCCTGACAGATGCAAAGGCTACCATGAGAACCACTGGTCCTGCTTCAAAGTGGACTCAGTGGTTGCTCCGATGACATTTCCGGGAGGATTGATCCATCCAGCATGCATATGAGTAGATACCAAAGAAAAGCCCCAGTGCAAGGCGCTACATGGAGTGTCACTAGCTCAGCCAGACTCAAAGGCCGACCCTCAAGAATAAAGAAAGGTTGAGCTGTGAAAAAATGAAGATCCTACAGAAAAGCCCCCGTGCAAGGCGCTACATGGGGTGTCATCAGCCCTGACAGATGCAAAGGCTACCATGAGAACCACTGGTCCTGCTTCAAAGTGGACTCAGTGGTTGCTCCGATGACATTTCCGGGAGGATTGATCCATCCAGCATGCATATGAGTAGATGCCAAAGAAAAGCCCCAGTGCAAGGCGCTACATGGGGTGTCATCAGCCCTGACAGATGCAAAGGCTACCATGAGAACCACTGGTCCTGCTTCAAAGTGGACTCAGTGGTTGCTCCGATGACATTTCCGGGAGGATTGATCCATCCAGCATGCATATGAGTAGATACCAAAGAAAAGCCCCAGTGCAAGGCGCTACATGGGGTGTCACTAGCTCAGCCAGACTCAAAGGCCGACCCTCAAGAATAAAGAAAGGTTGAGCTGTGAAAAAATGAAGATCCTACAGAAAAGCCACCGTGCAAGGCGCTACATGGGGTGTCATCAGCCCTGACAGATGCAAAGGCTACCATGAGAACCACTGGTCCTGATTCAAATTGGACTCAGTGGTTGCTCCGATGACATTTCCGGGAGGATTGATCCATCCAGCATGCATATGAGTAGATGCCAAAGAAAAGCCCCAGTGCAAGGCGCTACATGGGGTGTCATCAGCCCTGATAGATGCAAAGGCTACCATGAGAACCACTGGTCCTGCTTCAAAGTGGACTCAGTGGTTGCTCCGATGACATTTCCGGGAGGATTGATCCATCCAGCATGCATATGAGTAGATACCAAAGAAAAGCCCCAGTGCAAGGCGCTACATGGGGTGTCACTAGCTCAGCCAGACTCAAAGGCCGACCCTCAAGAATAAAGAAAGGTTGAGCTGTGAAAAAATGAAGATCCTACAGAAAAGCCCCCATGCAAGGCGCTACATGGGGTGTCATCAGCCCTGACAGATGCAAAGGCTACCATGAGAACCACTGGTCCTGCTTCAAAGTGGACTCAGTGGTTGCTCCGATGACATTTCCGGGAGGATTGATCCATCCAGCATGCATATGAGTAGATGCCAAAGAAAAGCCCCAGTGCAAGGCGCTACATGGGGTGTCATCAGCCCTGACAGATGCAAAGGCTACCATGAGAACCACTGGTCCTGCTTCAAAGTGGACTCAGTGGTTGCTCCGATGACATTTCCGGCAGGATTGATCCATCCAGCATGCATATGAGTAGATACCAAAGAAAAGCCCCAGTGCAAGGCGCTACATGGGGTGTCACTAGCTCAGCCAGACTCAAAGGCCGACCCTCAAGAATAAAGAAAGGTTGAGCTGTGAAAAAATGAAGATCCTACAGAAAAGCCCCCGTGCAAGGCGCTACATGGGGTGTCATCAGCCCTGACAGATGCAAAGGCTACCATGAGAACCACTGGTCCTGCTTCAAAGTGGACTCAGTGGTTGCTCCGATGACATTTCCGGGAGGATTGATCCATCCAGCATGCATATGAGTAGATGCCAAAGAAAAGCCCCAGTGCAAGGCGCTACATGGGGTGTCATCAGCCCTGACAGATGCAAAGGCTACCATGAGAACCACTGGTCCTGCTTCAAAGTGGACTCAGTGGTTGCTCCGATGACATTTCCGGGAGGATTGATCCATCCAGCATGCATATGAGTAGATACCAAAGAAAAGCCCCAGTGCAAGGCGCTACATGGGGTGTCACTAGCTCAGCCAGACTCAAAGGCCGACCCTCAAGAATAAAGAAAGGTTGAGCTGTGAAAAAATGAAGATCCTACAGAAAAGCCCCCGTGCAAGGCGCTACATGGGGTGTCATCAGCCCTGACAGATGCAAAGGCTACCATGAGAACCACTGGTCCTGCTTCAAAGTGGACTCAGTGGTTGCTCCGATGACATTTCCGGGAGGATTGATCCATCCAGTATGCATATGAGTAGATACCAAAGAAAAGCCCCAGTGCAAGGCGCTACATGGGGTGTCACTAGCTCAGCCAGACTCAAAGGCCGACCCTCAAGAATAAAGAATGGTTGAGCTGTGAAAAAATGAAGATCCTACAGAAAAGCCCCCGTGCAAGGCGCTACATGGGGTGTCATCAGCCCTGACAGATGCAAAGGCTACCATGAGAACCACTGGTCCTGCTTCAAAGTGGACTCAGTGGTTGCTCCGATGACATTTCCGGGAGGATTGATCCATCCAGCATGCATATGAGTAGATACCAAAGAAAAGCCCCAGTGCAAGGCGCTACATGGGGTGTCATCAGCCCTGACAGATGCAAAGGCTACCATGAGAACCACTGGTCCTGCTTCAAAGTGGACTCAGTGGTTGCTCCGATGACATTTCCGGGAGGATTGATCCATCCAGCATGCATATGAGTAGATACCAAAGAAAAGCCCCAGTGCAAGGCGCTACATGGGGTGTCACTAGCTCAGCCAGACTCAAAGGCCGACCCTCAAGAATAAAGAAAGGTTGAGCTGTGAAAAAATGAAGATCCTACAGAAAAGCCCCCGTGCAAGGCGCTACATGGGGTGTCATCAGCCCTGACAGATGCAAAGGCTACCATGAGAACCACTGGTCCTGCTTCAAAGTGGACTCAGTGGTTGCTCCGATGACATTTCCGGGAGGATTGATCCATCCAGCATGCATATGAGTAGATACCAAAGAAAAGCCCCAGTGCAAGGCGCTACATGGGGTGTCACTAGCTCAGCCAGACTCAAAGGCCGACCCTCAAGAATAAAGAAAGGTTGAGCTGTGAAAAAATGAAGATCCTACAGAAAAGCCCCCGTGCAAGGCGCTACATGGGGTGTCATCAGCCCTGACAGATGCAAAGGCTACCATGAGAACCACTGGTCCTGCTTCAAAGTGGACTCAGTGGTTGCTCCGATGACATTTCCGGGAGGATTGATCCATCCAGCATGCATATGAGTAGATACCAAAGAAAAGCCCCAGTGCAAGGCGCTACATGGGGTGTCACTAGCTCAGCCAGACTCAAAGGCCGACCCTCAAGAATAAAGAAAGGTTGAGCTGTGAAAAAATGAAGATCCTACAGAAAAGCCCCCGTGCAAGGCGTTACATGGGGTGTCATCAGCCCTGACAGATGCAAAGGCTACCATGAGAACCACTGGTCCTGCTTCAAAGTGGACTCAGTGGTTGCTCCGATGACATTTCCGGGAGGATTGATCCATCCAGCATGCATATGAGTAGATGCCAAAGAAAAGCCCCAGTGCAAGGCGCTACATGGGGTGTCACTAGCTCAGCCAGACTCAAAGGCCGACCCTCAAGAATAAAGAAAGGTTGAGCTGTGAAAAAATGAAGATCCTACAGAAAAGCCCCCGTGCAAGGCGCTACATGGGGTGTCATCAGCCCTGACAGATGCAAAGGCTACCATGAGAACCACTGGTCCTGCTTCAAAGTGGACTCAGTGGTTGCTCCGATGACATTTCCGGGAGGATTGATCCATCCAGCATGCATATGAGTAGATGCCAAAGAAAAGCCCCAGTGCAAGGCGCTACATGGGGTGTCATCAGCCCTGACAGATGCAAAGGCTACCATGAGAACCACTGGTCCTGCTTCAAAGTGGACTCAGTGGTTGCTCCGATGACATTTCCGGGAGGATTGATCCATCCAGCATGCATATGAGTAGATACCAAAGAAAAGCCCCAGTGCAAGGCGCTACATGGGGTGTCACTAGCTCAGCCAGACTCAAAGGCCGACCCTCAAGAATAAAGAAAGGTTGAGCTGTGAAAAAATGAAGATCCTACAGAAAAGCCACCGTGCAAGGCGCTACATGGGGTGTCATCAGCCCTGACAGATGCAAAGGCTACCATGAGAACCACTGGTCCTGATTCAAATTGGACTCAGTGGTTGCTCCGATGACATTTCCGGGAGGATTGATCCATCCAGCATGCATATGAGTAGATGCCAAAGAAAAGCCCCAGTGCAAGGCGCTACATGGGGTGTCATCAGCCCTGACAGATGCAAAGGCTACCATGAGAACCACTGGTCCTGCTTCAAAGTGGACTCAGTGGTTGCTCCGATGACATTTCCGGGAGGATTGATCCATCCAGCATGCATATGAGTAGATACCAAAGAAAAGCCCCAGTGCAAGGCGCTACATGGGGTGTCACTAGCTCAGCCAGACTCAAAGGCCGACCCTCAAGAATAAAGAAAGGTTGAGCTGTGAAAAAATGAAGATCCTACAGAAAAGCCCCCATGCAAGGCGCTACATGGGGTGTCATCAGCCCTGACAGATGCAAAGGCTACCATGAGAACCACTGGTCCTGCTTCAAAGTGGACTCAGTGGTTGCTCCGATGACATTTCCGGGAGGATTGATCCATCCAGCATGCATATGAGTAGATGCCAAAGAAAAGCCCCAGTGCAAGGCGCTACATGGGGTGTCATCAGCCCTGACAGATGCAAAGGCTACCATGAGAACCACTGGTCCTGCTTCAAAGTGGACTCAGTGGTTGCTGCGATGACATTTCCGGGAGGATTGATCCATCCAGCATGCATATGAGTAGATACCAAAGAAAAGCCCCAGTGCAAGGCGCTACATGGGGTGTCACTAGCTCAGCCAGACTCAAAGGCCGACCCTCAAGAATAAAGAAAGGTTGAGCTGTGAAAAAATGAAGATCCTACAGAAAAGCCCCCGTGCAAGGCGCTACATGGGGTGTCATCAGCCCTGACAGATGCAAAGGCTACCATGAGAACCACTGGTCCTGCTTCAAAGTGGACTCAGTGGTTGCTCCGATGACATTTCCGGGAGGATTGATCCATCCAGCATGCATATGAGTAGATGCCAAAGAAAAGCCCCAGTGCAAGGCGCTACATGGGGTGTCATCAGCCCTGACAGATGCAAAGGCTACCATGAGAACCACTGGTCCTGCTTCAAAGTGGACTCAGTGGTTGCTCCGATGACATTTCCGGGAGGATTGATCCATCCAGCATGCATATGAGTAGATACCAAAGAAAAGCCCCAGTGCAAGGCGCTACATGGGGTGTCACTAGCTCAGCCAGACTCAAAGGCCGACCCTCAAGAATAAAGAAAGGTTGAGCTGTGAAAAAATGAAGATCCTACAGAAAAGCCCCCGTGCAAGGCGCTACATGGGGTGTCATCAGCCCTGACAGATGCAAAGGCTACCATGAGAACCACTGGTCCTGCTTCAAAGTGGACTCAGTGGTTGCTCCGATGACATTTCCGGGAGGATTGATCCATCCAGTATGCATATGAGTAGATACCAAAGAAAAGCCCCAGTGCAAGGCGCTACATGGGGTGTCACTAGCTCAGCCAGACTCAAAGGCCGACCCTCAAGAATAAAGAATGGTTGAGCTGTGAAAAAATGAAGATCCTACAGAAAAGCCCCCGTGCAAGGCGCTACATGGGGTGTCATCAGCCCTGACAGATGCAAAGGCTACCATGAGAACCACTGGTCCTGCTTCAAAGTGGACTCAGTGGTTGCTCCGATGACATTTCCGGGAGGATTGATCCATCCAGCATGCATATGAGTAGATACCAAAGAAAAGCCCCAGTGCAAGGCGCTACATGGGGTGTCATCAGCCCTGACAGATGCAAAGGCTACCATGAGAACCACTGGTCCTGCTTCAAAGTGGACTCAGTGGTTGCTCCGATGACATTTCCGGGAGGATTGATCCATCCAGCATGCATATGAGTAGATACCAAAGAAAAGCCCCAGTGCAAGGCGCTACATGGGGTGTCACTAGCTCAGCCAGACTCAAAGGCCGACCCTCAAGAATAAAGAAAGGTTGAGCTGTGAAAAAATGAAGATCCTACAGAAAAGCCCCCGTGCAAGGCGCTACATGGGGTGTCATCAGCCCTGACAGATGCAAAGGCTACCATGAGAACCACTGGTCCTGCTTCAAAGTGGACTCAGTGGTTGCTCCGATGACATTTCCGGGAGGATTGATCCATCCAGCATGCATATGAGTAGATACCAAAGAAAAGCCCCAGTGCAAGGCGCTACATGGGGTGTCACTAGCTCAGCCAGACTCAAAGGCCGACCCTCAAGAATAAAGAAAGGTTGAGCTGTGAAAAAATGAAGATCCTACAGAAAAGCCCCCGTGCAAGGCGCTACATGGGGTGTCATCAGCCCTGACAGATGCAAAGGCTACCATGAGGACCACTGGTCCTGCTTCAAAGTGGACTCAGTGGTTGCTCCGATGACATTTCCGGGAGGATTGATCCATCCAGCATGCATATGAGTAGATACCAAAGAAAAGCCCCAGTGCAAGGCGCTACATGGGGTGTCACTAGCTCAGCCAGACTCAAAGGCCGACCCTCAAGAATAAAGAAAGGTTGAGCTGTGAAAAAATGAAGATCCTACAGAAAAGCCCCCGTGCAAGGCGCTACATGGGGTGTCATCAGCCCTGACAGATGCAAAGGCTACCATGAGAACCACTGGTCCTGCTTCAAAGTGGACTCAGTGGTTGCTCCGATGACATTTCCGGGAGGATTGATCCATCCAGCATGCATATGAGTAGATACCAAAGAAAAGCCCCAGTGCAAGGCGCTACATGGGGTGTCATCAGCCCTGACAGATGCAAAGGCTACCATGAGAACCACTGGTCCTGCTTCAAAGTGGACTCAGTGGTTGCTCCGATGACATTTCCGGGAGGATTGATCCATCCAGCATGCATATGAGTAGATACCAAAGAAAAGCCCCAGTGCAAGGCGCTACATGGGGTGTCACTAGCTCAGCCAGACTCAAAGGCCGACCCTCAAGAATAAAGAAAGGTTGAGCTGTGAAAAAATTAAGATCCTACAGAAAAGCCCCCGTGCAAGGCGCTACATGGGGTGTCATCAGCCCTGACAGATGCAAAGGCTACCATGAGAACCACTGGTCCTGCTTCAAAGTGGATTCAGTGGTTGCTCCGATGACATTTCCGGGAGGATTGATCCATCCAGCATGCATATGAGTAGATACCAAAGAAAAGCCCCAGTGCAAGGCGCTACATGGGGTGTCACTAGCTCAGCCAGACTCAAAGGCCGACCCTCAAGAATAAAGAAAGGTTGAGCTGTGAAAAAATGAAGATCCTACAGAAAAGCCCCCGTGCAAGGCGCTACATGGGGTGTCATCAGCCCTGACAGATGCAAAGGCTACCATGAGAACCACTGGTCCTGCTTCAAAGTGGACTCAGTGGTTGCTCCGATGACATTTCCGGGAGGATTGATCCATCCAGCATGCATATGAGTAGATACCAAAGAAAAGCCCCAGTGCAAGGCGCTACATGGGGTGTCACTAGCTCAGCCAGACTCAAAGGCCGACCCTCAAGAATAAAGAAAGGTTGAGCTGTGAAAAAATGAAGATCCTACAGAAAAGCCCCCGTGCAAGGCGCTACATGGGGTGTCATCAGCCCTGACAGATGCAAAGGCTACCATGAGGACCACTGGTCCTGCTTCAAAGTGGACTCAGTGGTTGCTCCGATGACATTTCCGGGAGGATTGATCCATCCAGCATGCATATGAGTAGATACCAAAGAAAAGCCCCAGTGCAAGGCGCTACATGGGGTGTCACTAGCTCAGCCAGACTCAAAGGCCGACCCTCAAGAATAAAGAAAGGTTGAGCTGTGAAAAAATGAAGATCCTACAGAAAAGCCCCCGTGCAAGGCGCTACATGGGGTGTCATCAGCCCTGACAGATGCAAAGGCTACCATGAGGACCACTGGTCCTGCTTCAAAGTGGACTCAGTGGTTGCTCCGATGACATTTCCGGGAGGATTGATCCATCCAGCATGCATATGAGTAGATGCCAAAGAAAAGCCCCAGTGCAAGGCGCTACATGGGGTGTCATCAGCCCTGACAGATGCAAAGGCTACCATGAGAACCACTGGTCCTGCTTCAAAGTGGACTCAGTGGTTGCTCCGATGACATTTCCGGGAGGATTGATCCATCCAGCATGCATATGAGTAGATACCAAAGAAAAGCCCCAGTGCAAGGCGCTACATGGGGTGTCATCAGCCCTGACAGATGCAAAGGCTACCATGAGAACCACTGGTCCTGCTTCAAAGTGGACTCAGTGGTTGCTCCGATGACATTTCCGGGAGGATTGATCCATCCAGCATGCATATGAGTAGATACCAAAGAAAAGCCCCAGTGCAAGGCGCTACATGGGGTGTCACTAGCTCAGCCAGACTCAAAGGCCGACCCTCAAGAATAAAGAAAGGTTGAGCTGTGAAAAAATGAAGATCCTACAGAAAAGCCCCCGTGCAAGGCGCTACATGGGGTGTCATCAGCCCTGACAGATGCAAAGGCTACCATGAGAACCACTGGTCCTGCTTCAAAGTGGACTCAGTGGTTGCTCCGATGACATTTCCGGGAGGATTGATCCATCCAGCATGCATATGAGTAGATGCCAAAGAAAAGCCCCAGTGCAAGGCGCTACATGGGGTGTCATCAGCCCTGACAGATGCAAAGGCTACCATGAGAACCACTGGTCCTGCTTCAAAGTGGACTCAGTGGTTGCTCCGATGACATTTCCGGGAGGATTGATCCATCCAGCATGCATATGAGTAGATACCAAAGAAAAGCCCCAGTGCAAGGCGCTACATGGGGTGTCACTAGCTCAGCCAGACTCAAAGGCCGACCCTCAAGAATAAAGAAAGGTTGAGCTGTGAAAAAATGAAGATCCTACAGAAAAGCCCCCGTGCAAGGCGCTACATGGGGTGTCATCAGCCCTGACAGATGCAAAGGCTACCATGAGAACCACTGGTCCTGCTTCAAAGTGGACTCAGTGGTTGCTCCGATGACATTTCCGGGAGGATTGATCCATCCAGCATGCATATGAGTAGATGCCAAAGAAAAGCCCCAGTGCAAGGCGCTACATGGGGTGTCATCAGCCCTGACAGATGCAAAGGCTACCATGAGAACCACTGGTCCTGCTTCAAAGTGGACTCAGTGGTTGCTCCGATGACATTTCCGGGAGGATTGATCCATCCAGCATGCATATGAGTAGATACCAAAGAAAAGCCCCAGTGCAAGGCGCTACATGGGGTGTCACTAGCTCAGCCAGACTCAAAGGCCGACCCTCAAGAATAAAGAAAGGTTGAGCTGTGAAAAAATGAAGATCCTACAGAAAAGCCCCCGTGCAAGGCGCTACATGGGGTGTCATCAGCCCTGACAGATGCAAAGGCTACCATGAGAACCACTGGTCCTGCTTCAAAGTGGACTCAGTGGTTGCTCCGATGACATTTCCGGGAGGATTGATCCATCCAGCATGCATATGAGTAGATGCCAAAGAAAAGCCCCAGTGCAAGGCGCTACATGGGGTGTCATCAGCCCTGACAGATGCAAAGGCTACCATGAGAACCACTGGTCCTGCTTCAAAGTGGACTCAGTGGTTGCTCCGATGACATTTCCGGGAGGATTGATCCATCCAGCATGCATATGAGTAGATGCCAAAGAAAAGCCCCAGTGCAAGGCGCTACATGGGGTGTCACTAGCTCAGCCAGACTCAAAGGCCGACCCTCAAGAATAAAGAAAGGTCGAGCTGTGAAAAAATGAAGATCCTACAGAAAAGCCCCCCTCGGTCTCTTCATAGCAGCCTCCTGCTCGTCGTCGCTCTCTTCCCTGCGTCGTTTTGTGGAAGAGCCGAGGCCAGAAGTTGAGGGAACTACTGCATCTGTGAGCTCTTCTGAAGAATCTTCCAAGATAAAGTCAATGAAGTCTTCAAAGTCCTTGTCCTCAATGACAATGTCTTCAAAGTCCTCGTCCTCAATGACAATGATGTCAGTCTCTTCAGGTTGCAAATACCCGTACCTGTCCATAATAACATCAAAAACCCCTTCCCAAATACCATAACTAGGGTACCGGTTGAAAACAGTATAGAAAGTAGGAAGGTTGGGAGCAGGGTAGGAAACGAGCTGGAAAGCAGGGTAGTAACCTGGAACAGGACTAAAGCAGTGTTGTCCCGCTATCACAAATTGTGGTTGTAGGAACTGCAACTCACCCCTACCCTCCTGAAGCCAGTCAAAGCCAACCTCGTCCTCGGGCAAAAGGGCGGCATCAGGGCGGACTGAGGTAGGAAGAAAAACATTTATTAAAAAAAACGTCACATCCACAAGCCACCAACTAACACAAAGCCACCGCTAGTCTGATTCAAAAGGCAACTATTTCAGTATTTATCAGGAGCAAATTATGAAAATGCTATTTCCATGTGAGACCATAGCCACGGTCCAAACTGATTCTATAGGGAAAGGCCAGTGTGCACATTATCACCAGCCGAGCACTTTTAAAAAACGCTCTTACATTTGGAACTGGATTCAGAAAACGTCATTCACATATAATATAATCAGACATTTGCCCAAACTATTTTCCACTCCTTCATAGTATATATGCACTCATTCAGGCTCATAACAATATTGATCCGTTGGTGCATTTTAATGAATATCTTGAAGCTAGCTCTCAAATGTTCCTTCTTTTACTTATATCTTGCCATGGTGCAAGAAGAGTTCTATTTCTAAAATGGTGGAGGCGCCATTTTGTTTCCGAGATTGTCAACACAAAAATCGACGATTTGATCCCCTCAAACAAAAATAACGGTGTTTTCATGTCCCTACACATGTGTTAACACATTCCACACCTATTTCGAAGAAGAAAGTCCAGTCTTAACATATTGTTTTACACCAGAAACTGTGAGTGGCCTCACAATATGAGTTTTTCTAATAGCTAGTTTAAATGCTGAACATTCTTTAGCTTAATATTTAGCTTAATATTCTTAATTTAACGTAATTAAACGCACGTTTTGTACTGCAATGGCCTTTTATGGAGTCAAGGAACATTAACAAACACATTTGGCATGAAATTTAAAAAATAAATAAAAATGTTTTACCTGTAGGTCCGAAGATCTGGTCTGGTCTGCCCACCGGGGCCGGGGGTCCACTGGAAGCCATTCTGTCCAACTGGTATTGTTTGCTGTAGGTATTCAACTCAGTTCGCCAACAGTTTGTTTTGGAGGTGATCAGATGTCTGAGAGCTCAATCTTGTAGGTGCAGCATAAACTTCAAGTGCAACTCAGAAACGCCGTTTTTCTATGACGTCACTATTATGCGACCACGCCCCCTCCACTAACGCAGGCATGCGTGTGTGAGAGAGATTGGATTTTATAGTAAATTGTGTAAATGTAAATAGTTTGGACTGTGTGTGTGTTTACAATAGGTGTTTCCATAAATCCGTGATGTGTGTGATCTGTGATGATAAACTTCACATCATCTTGACCCAGAGCATACATACAAGGTTCAACCAAGAATGAAACATGTCAGCAGTTTCATTTGTGTTGTTGTTGATTTATTATATAACATACTGAATAGAAAGGCAGTAGACATGAACTAAACTAAACTTGAATCACTGCATGCTTCCAACGACATCATGCAAAGATTGCACAATTCATGAAACCCAAATTGATCTCATTTAATTGAGTACCATGTGGGGCTTTTTATTTGTCACTGGATGATACCGAGCAGCCCTCGTCTGTTATTTTATTGCTTTGTGAAGTAATAAAATCACAGTTTTATTTTTGAATTGTTATTAATATTCAACTTTATATGCACATAGTGAGAAGATCACTTTGTGGTGCATTTTGCGACACATTTCTAAAAACAAGGGACACTAATGATGCATGTATGTCATCTGGACAACCTCCACATGATGGCAGTATTGTAACTTGATTCACTTTTTATTCACTGATATATTTTTGCCAACAGATGGCACCACAGTCTCCCTTGCAGTACTACTAGTAAGAAGCCCTCTTTTCTTCTTCCAAACACAATCATCCCATCTCCCCAATTAAGCAAGACAACACTGTGCGGGGTGAAACTGTAACATTAACTCAGACTGCAGACAGTATTGTTCTCAGCCGTGACCTCATTTTACACGTTTAGTCTGTTGCTCATTATCAGTCGGTGGGATAAGTCTGGGAGCAGGAAGGGTGGGAGAGTCTTCCTCTCGCTTTACTGTCAAACGTCTGTGTGTGATCATAACAATCCAACTGAGAGCTGGACTGAGATTTCTATCCAGTAGATATCATGCAAATTGAACACTGATTTGAAACAGCGTCTCCCCCTGAACCAAATGTATTTACAAAACTCTCAGTTTAACTGATGTGGTGTTATATTATGAGTTCTGAAAATACTATAAGGTTGTCGTACATTGTCAGATTTTTGAATTATATCAGAAATATGATATTGTTTCCAAGACAAAGACATATTTAGAAAGTTTGTCACACATTTATTTGTATTGTGCTCCTCTGTAAACAGTATACATACAGTACATACAGTTTACATGAACATGCTGTGTTCTATGTGACAAATACAACTGTCTCCTTCTTGACTTGTGAGCAGATGCAAAGAGCTGCTGACGGCTTCCTGTGTGTGTGTGAGGAGCTTCCCAAACCCACCAGCACAGAAGAAGCAGATGGAGACAAACTACGTCCTCTGTGCCGGTGGGGACGGGACGCCCCTCCTCCTCCTCTCGGCTGGTGGGTGGAGCGGGTGGTGTCGGAGGGGGGTGAGGGGCAGGGAGGACGTCACCGTACTCACTGGGTCTCAGGAGTCCTGCCCTGTGAGACACAAACACAAGAGATGAATACTTTGTTGGGCTCTGGCATATGGCTTAAACATGTGCTGTGGACAAAGACAATCGGGCCTTCGCTTTTTCAAGCAAAGGTCTCATCCTGACTTGTAGTTTGAGGAGAGCAAAGGGATTTCACACTCAGGTGTGAATTCCCCCCCCCCAAATAACCATGGTAACCGCGGCAATCTCATTGGCCGAGAGCCAAGAGACCCCAGGACCCCTGTGGTTCAGCCGATGTTCTATAAAACTGTTTTTAGTTCACACTTCTAGGCTTTCCCCCTTCGACCTCGGTTGAGTTAGGAGGCACACAACCGCTCTCTTCGCCCGGACCCCCCCCCCCCCCCGTCCAGGCCACAGAGAATCCAGCTTTTCCAACTCTCCCTCCGGGGTAACAGGAGGCACACAAGGCTCTTCGCTCGGACACCCCCGTCCAGGCCACAGAAGAACCAGCTTTTTCCCTTCGACCTCCGTCGAACAGGGAGCACACCGCGCTCTCTTCGCCCGGACCCCCCCCGGCCAGGCCACAGAGAGTCCAGCTTGCCCCGCCAGCGCACGAGGCCACGAGGAAGCAACGGCCCTTCAACCCTACTCAAACCCTGACAAGCCGTTTCGCTGGATGAAACAGCCCGCGATAACGAATCTGCTTCAGCGATCAGTTCAGCGCTTTTTGTTTCTTTTTCTTTTGGTGCACACATTCCGGCGAAGGAAAGACGACAACGCCTCCCTCCTTCACCGACGATTCCCGGTAAGACGCACGGACCACGCCGTCAGCCGAAATTAGATCACCCTCCCTGCCGCGAGGACAGATCACGTCTGCGTTTGCTCCAGCCGAGCCACGCCACGACAGACCGAAACAGCGCCAGCTCAACGCCGCGCTGAGAAGCACCCCCCCCCCTTCCTCTCGAAGAAAAAGGACAACTTTGCTCACGAACCCTTCAACGTTGCAACGAAGCATCTACAAGTAAGATTCTTGGCATTTGGGCATAGCTTAGCTTAAATTAACTTAAGTTTAATTCAGGCCATTCATTTATATGTTGATATTCCCGTGTTTTTGGTGTGTTTAAATTACTGTCGCGTGATATTGAGGTATTACGCAATCATTACGGAGCAGAGAAGCTCCGCTGTATTTGTGTATCAACTATGACTGTTTCTTTGGGATTACTTTCATTCATTGTCTTCCACTCCGGGTGGAAGTTCTCTTTTCATTAACTCGACTCGGTGAGTGAGCTGAGGTGCGTGGCTTATCACGGCATAAGTTACCGGCAGTTCCAAGACGACAGCGGTATATTTATGCATGATAGAGCCAGCAATCAGGCTCCCTACCACATCGCACGCCGAAGCGTGATTCTCTTCGAGTTCTCGCTCCTTTTTTCTCGTTCCTCCTTTCACGAAACACGCACATACACATAGCTCCTAGTTCTACTCCTGGGGAACCTCGTTCAAACGAGCGCCTCACATCACGTGCTGCCCAGGCACACGTGAGTACATACAGCAGCCTAACTGCCATTTTGTCCGGGTCCCTCGACTCCGCCATCTTTGTAGTTTTTAGCTGTAGTTCTTAAGGCCCCTCCCCTTTGGCCAGCGTCACTCGATGCCGCCATCTTTGTAGTCTTTAGCGTAGCTGTAAGACTCCCTCCTTTTCACCCACAGACCCACACACACACACACACACACACAGACATACACTCTCATCCATTTTATTCATTCTTTAGTTTAGGCATATAAAATTGTATGATAACGTTTGTTGGTTGCAATATTAATTGATTCTGATCATCTATTATTTTGATTCAATAAACTCTGTTATACTTTCAGGAGCAGTCGTCTGTGATTACTTGTGCATATGTATTTGATAAGACTGTATGTAGTGGCCTGTGCTCGAACTTAAAACCCTTCACTGTCACTGAATGTATAGTCCTACGCAGACTATTGACATTATGAGTGACTACTAATTATGAGACTTAGTTTTATCGTTTGGTTATTGGTCCCTGTTCGCAGGGTGGTGCCCCGTTTATATTAATAATCATTAATAATTGTTACATACATCAATAATTCTATTGATGTCAAGAATTCAGTTTCTTAAATGCTGATAACCCAAACACGCTCCTTTAGATCCCAACATAATGGTGCCCCGTGTGAGGCTACGTTATTCCAGTTCTGTTACAGTATATATGCACAGTAATCCATAATTATTTTTGAATAATTAATTTTCCAAAAAAATATTTTTTCCGAAAAATTATTTTTTTTCTTCTTTTGAATGATCCAAATTCCTGGAACTTATTTCCCAAAATAGGTAGGCTTTGATCTTCAAAATCTTGTCTTATTGTAATTAAATTTTTTTGATTTTAAATCCAGATTTTTAATCTTAATCTTTAATTCCCTTCTCGAAATTTTATTTCGTTTCCAGGTTTAATTATTCGTTTCATTTCTTAAAACTAACAGCCAGCTGTGTAGTAGATTTGATTGTTTATTTGTAATACCTTGCTTGCTTTCTTAAATCCCTCAAAGAAGTTACACACAGCTGTCACAGGCCCAAAGTGCTAAAACCACATTAGCATTGTCGCACCTCTGGCTGCAAAGCAGTAGTGATACCTCAGAGCAGCAACAGTAGAAACGTAAGTCACAGAGCTAGACATTTCACTGTGCGCCTGCATGAACCGTAACACTAACAGTAATTAACATCGAACAGTAGAAATCCTAAGTTACAGAACTAGAAATTTCACTGCATGAACCGTAAACACCAACAGTTTCCGTTCTAACACTAGGGAATTAACAACCACTGGGAGTCGTGCTCATTAGAGAGAATGAGCGACGAGAAATTCCCCATTCCTGGAGCTGTAGCTCCAGAAGACACCGCATTACGAGATGCGGTGGCTGATGTCTTCGGACTCACAGCAAAGGAAAGAGAGTACTTTGCAAAATACACTGCTGTCCTATGCGACGAGCAATTAGAGCAGCTGGTGGCTTATGTAAATAACTCAGCAGATAACAGAGAACGCCTGATTCAGGACGTAATCGGCGAAATACTGCTCATCTATCATCAGAAAATGCAGCTGCAAGCTGCCCGAACCCGGGCACAGAGCGACGAGCAGCAACGCGAGATCTGGACACTCCGAACAGAGGTTCAGGAGTTGTCACGTGACTGTAGAGCCCTACAGTCAGAAAATAGTAGCCTGCGCAGTGACCTCAGAGAGGTCAACCTAGAACTCTCTAAAGCATCAGAGAGTGATGACAAACTGAAAGCGCTTCAAGGTGTTCCAGCAACCCCGGTAGGTACTGCTACCCCCTACCGAGCCTTTCAGCCCAGTCATTTCTTGGTCTCGGCTCCCTCATTCCCCGAGACCCGAACCACCTTGCATTTCTTGAACGCGACATCCCCAACCAGGAGGAGAGAGGACCAACACCAGGTCCTAGACGGCCCAGGTGGCTTCAAAACCACCTCAGGCGAACGCAATCCTCCACGCAGTTCACGCGCGCGACAAGAACTGACCCCATCCCCCTCAGGGAGGGAGGATGATAGTCGTTACCACCATCGCGAGTATGGAGACTCAGACGACTCGGACGGCCCAGGCCCCATCAACCTTGGAGGCCTGCGCACTCGACAGATTGAGTCTCTGGCAAAAGACGTAGAGTGCTTTAATCCCGATAATCACGACTCGAGCATCGATGACTACCTTAGGGAGATCGATCACTGCCTCCTCGACCTATCGCGCCCCTCATCGCGCGGAAAGCTAAAGCTAGTGTGGAAAACCACTGCGCGAAGCGTCCACGCTTTCATTGAAACGCTCCAGCCGAGCATCCGCGACTGCTATTCATCCCTTTGTCACGCCCTTAGGGAGGAGTACTCCCTGTACACCGACCCAGCTTCTGCCACCCTCGGCGCCTTTGCCATTTCCCAGGAAAGGCTAGAGTCTCCGAGAGACTACTTCAGGCGCTTGAGATCTGCGTACTTCCAAGGACGTAACGCCCCAGGTCTAGAAGAAGACCATGCCTTCAAGTCGCTATTCTTGCACAATCTCCACGACAACGTGAGATACGCTGTTACTATGCACTGCAGAACGAGTAACCTCACCATGCCAGAGATTAGGAAGTACGCGCAACTTGCATGGAAGACATGCGGACGGCCGACAAATCGGTACGAAGACACCGCCATAGTCTTAGGCATCCAACAGTCGAGCGACTCCGACCTAGCGTCGGAAGACGACGAGAGGACTTGGCCTAGCGAGCCCTGGTCACCCCCGAGGAACAGACGACCCTGGCGGTCGAAAGACCAACGGAACCAGGGGGGTGAAAGACGCCCTCAAGGGCAACCCATCAGGTAACGCTGACTCGCAGCCCACCTGACTCAGCCAAGTGACCTTTCCCCCTGCTGCCAAGTCGACGTGGTAGGGGGGGGGGAAGAGAACGCAGCACACTTCCGGAAACGACCACTCCCATTTTCGCACCTCGTTCTTCAACCTTCTTGGGCGACCTTGTTCGCAAAGGCAATGCCCGTTATGTATATATCTATACATATTCTTCAGTCTTACTGGGGGGTCATAACACTCTTGCTCTACCCGACTCCGGGTCAGAAACGAGCCTCATGTGTTCCCCCACCTTTTCGTATACACCTCTAGGGTGCCACAACCTTAGAGGCCCTTCGAGCGCCCTTCGAGCACCCTAGCTCGTAAGATCTTTTGTCAAATAAGCCTTCTTCTCCTGCTCTGTCAGCATGAGCCACCTCCAGCTTGTTCAACGAAGCCACCGCCTTCTTTCAGCCGAGTCATCTCCCGGGCCTGTCAAGTCGCCAGTGCCGTAGGTAACTGAACTTGACCTGTGCGCCGGACCTGTCTCCATCTCTAATTAGGAGGGTGGGGGGAGGGAGATATCACCAGCCCGCCATGACACACTCCAGAGTGAAACTGTTCGCGACGTTTCCCTGAGTGCTGGCGGTAACGTGGGATATCTGCCCTCGCCACTTGAACAGCACGAGGGGGGTGGATCTCTGACAACAGAAACTTAGAGAGATGTACTTCACAGGAAGTACACTCTAATCTCGCCAGTGCCGAAACCAACCGGCAGAATGGCAGCTTACTATTGACTACTAACGTTTAACTGCATGCTCCAACTCACCCTGTAGACATGCACTAACCGCTAACACATCCAACTTCAACCAGAACAGTTGCATGACCTGACAAACCATTGTGACTGTAAACTGATGCTCCACTCTCATAGAGAACCCTTTGCATGCTTTATAGACTCTACCAGAAGTAACCAGAGAAGACATAACCTCTGCCGTAGCAGTCAGATTTAACCCAGGACCTCATCCGAGAAGGCTCAGCTGTCAACAGCTGGAGCAGCGAGAGACCAGCCTAGCTAGTCACACTAGCCATGCTAACGAAATCTGTAAATCTGCTACCACTACTGTTATGCAACCCTCACAGGTACCTCTGGCCTATAGTCTTGGCAACGCAACTCCAATATCGATAGATTCTAAAACTTAGACACAGGACTCGCTCTAAATCTACCGATTAGAGAGAGGTAGACAGACGCACATATCGTGTACTAATAGATCCAGAAGCGACAGACAAACTGGATTCCCTCCTATTCGTAACACCACGTAGCCAACCTACGACTGCTCCGCCGACGGACTCCAGTCCTGTCTAGGAGTTGAACCAGTAACCACTGTTTGCCCCTCACCTGCTTCTTGTCTTTCTATTCTTTCCTTCTCTCTCTTTTGTGTTTTGTTTTGTTTATTTGGGTTGTTACTTTCTTTGACACTGTGCCACAATGCTAGAATATCACAACATCATAATAGCGATTGAATTATTTGGGAATAATGTTTTGCTCACCTATGATTTGAATTGTGTATGATAGTAGATGTAGGTAGAAGTAGTTAAAGTCATCTGCCCAGATGCCACCTTAGTCATCTGCCCAGATGCCAATGAATTCTGAACTTGAACACCATGAACTTGACCACTATGAACCTTGAACACTATGAACAATGAACACTGCCTGTTTTAACCACTGCTTTTGGTCTCAGGAACACTTGGACTGTCTCACCTCTTCAGGTTTCCCCACCACATGGATGCACATGCCAGCCCTTGGTTTGCTCTAAAGACCGAAGCCAACATCTCGCTCTTCAGAACAAAGGGGGGATGTTGGGCTCTGGCATATGGCTTAAACATGTGCTGTGGACAAAGACAATCGGGCCTTCGCTTTTTCAAGCAAAGGTCTCATCCTGACTTGTAGTTTGAGGAGAGCAAAGGGATTTCACACTCAGGTGTGAATTCCCCCCCCCCAAATAACCATGGTAACCGCGGCAATCTCATTGGCCGAGAGCCAAGAGACCCCAGGACCCCTGTGGTTCAGCCGATGTTCTATAAAACTGTTTTTAGTTCACACTTCTAGGCTTTCCCCCTTCGACCTCGGTTGAGTTAGGAGGCACACAACCGCTCTCTTCGCCCGGACCCCCCCCCCCCCGTCCAGGCCACAGAGAATCCAGCTTTTCCAACTCTCCCTCCGGGGTAACAGGAGGCACACAAGGCTCTTCGCTCGGACACCCCCGTCCAGGCCACAGAAGAACCAGCTTTTTCCCTTCGACCTCCGTCGAACAGGGAGCACACCGCGCTCTCTTCGCCCGGACCCCCCCCGGCCAGGCCACAGAGAGTCCAGCTTGCCCCGCCAGCGCACGAGGCCACGAGGAAGCAACGGCCCTTCAACCCTACTCAAACCCTGACAAGCCGTTTCGCTGGATGAAACAGCCCGCGATAACGAATCTGCTTCAGCGATCAGTTCAGCGCTTTTTGTTTCTTTTTCTTTTGGTGCACACATTCCGGCGAAGGAAAGACGACAACGCCTCCCTCCTTCACCGACGATTCCCGGTAAGACGCACGGACCACGCCGTCAGCCGAAATTAGATCACCCTCCCTGCCGCGAGGACAGATCACGTCTGCGTTTGCTCCAGCCGAGCCACGCCACGACAGACCGAAACAGCGCCAGCTCAACGCCGCGCTGAGAAGCACCCCCCCCCCTTCCTCTCGAAGAAAAAGGACAACTTTGCTCACGAACCCTTCAACGTTGCAACGAAGCATCTACAAGTAAGATTCTTGGCATTTGGGCATAGCTTAGCTTAAATTAACTTAAGTTTAATTCAGGCCATTCATTTATATGTTGATATTCCCGTGTTTTTGGTGTGTTTAAATTACTGTCGCGTGATATTGAGGTATTACGCAATCATTACGGAGCAGAGAAGCTCCGCTGTATTTGTGTATCAACTATGACTGTTTCTTTGGGATTACTTTCATTCATTGTCTTCCACTCCGGGTGGAAGTTATCTTTTCATTAACTCGACTCGGTGAGTGAGCTGAGGTGCGTGGCTTATCACGGCATAAGTTACCGGCAGTTCCAAGACGACAGCGGTATATTTATGCATGATAGAGCCAGCAATCAGGCTCCCTACCACATCGCACGCCGAAGCGTGATTCTCTTCGAGTTCTCGCTCCTTTTTTCTCGTTCCTCCTTTCACGAAACACGCACATACACATAGCTCCTAGTTCTACTCCTGGGGAACCTCGTTCAAACGAGCGCCTCACATCACGTGCTGCCCAGGCACACGTGAGTACATACAGCAGCCTAACTGCCATTTTGTCCGGGTCCCTCGACTCCGCCATCTTTGTAGTTTTTAGCTGTAGTTCTTAAGGCCCCTCCCCTTTGGCCAGCGTCACTCGATGCCGCCATCTTTGTAGTCTTTAGCGTAGCTGTAAGACTCCCTCCTTTTCACCCACAGACCCACACACACACACACACACACACAGACATACACTCTCATCCATTTTATTCATTCTTTAGTTTAGGCATATAAAATTGTATGATAACGTTTGTTGGTTGCAATATTAATTGATTCTGATCATCTGTTATTTTGATTCAATAAACTCTGTTATACTTTCAGGAGCAGTCGTCTGTGATTACTTGTGCATATGTATTTGATAAGACTGTATGTAGTGGCCTGTGCTCGAACTTAAAACCCTTCACTGTCACTGAATGTATAGTCCTACGCAGACTATTGACATTATGAGTGACTACTAATTATGAGACTTAGTTTTATCGTTTGGTTATTGGTCCCTGTTCGCAGGGTGGTGCCCCGTTTATATTAATAATCATTAATAATTGTTACATACATCAATAATTCTATTGATGTCAAGAATTCAGTTTCTTAAATGCTGATAACCCAAACACGCTCCTTTAGATCCCAACAACTTTTAACTCAACTATACAACCTTTACATTGTTCAATGATGGAATCTTATTACTGATACTTCTGTCGTCTTAGTGAGGGATTACTTACTCAGCCCACTGAAAGAAAGGCGACCACCGCTCTCCATCTGGTCCTGCAGTCATCCATCCTTCTCATCTGGTCATGTGGTCTCTGTTGTCTAGGAGATCCAGGATGTTGCTTCCTGTGTTACAGCCATCGATACCTGAGTAAAAGAGACTTGGAAAACTTTTCTTAACGTTAGTAATTTTTACCATACCTATCAGCGCTAAAGTGGGTCAATCCAACGGCCCCAGTGCAAGGCGCTACATGGGGTGTCATCAGCCCTGACAGATGCAAAGGCTACCATGAGAACCACTGGTCCTGCTTCAAAGTGGACTCAGTGGTTGCTCCGATGACATTTCCGGGAGGATTGATCCATCCAGCATGCATATGAGTAGATACCAAAGAAAAGCCCCAGTGCAAGGCGCTGCATGGGGTGTCACTAGCTCAGCCAGACTCAAAGGCCGACCCTCAAGAATAAAGAAAGGTTGAGCTGTGAAAAAATGAAGATCCTACAGAAAAGCCCCCCTCGGTCTCTTCATAGCAGCCTCCTGCTCGTCGTCGCTCTCTTCCCTGCGTCGTTTTGTGGAAGAGCCGAGGCCAGAAGTTGAGGGAACTACTGCATCTGTGAGCTCTTCTGAAGAATCTTCCAAGATAAAGTCAATGAAGTCTTCAAAGTCCTCGTCCTCAATGACAATGTCTTCAAAGTCCTCGTCCTCAATGACAATGATGTCAGTCTCTTCAGGTTGCAAATACCCGTACCTGTCCATAATAACATCAAAAACCCCTTCCCAAATACCATAACTAGGGTACCGGTTGAAAACAGTATAGAAAGTAGGAAGGTTGGGAGCAGGGTAGGAAACGAGCTGGAAAGCAGGGTAGTAACCTGTGTGACAGCCCCCGGGGTGGACAGGGGGTTTCACGACAACACTGACCAATAAACACAACCAGTCGGCAGATAAACGGTTCAAGTGAGGTTTTTACTGAAGGTAGAGAGTGGAAAGAGGTAGGATAGACACTCAATAACACAATGTCCGCTTTCCAGAGGGATGGTCGGTGTCCAATTCCACGGTTCGGTGCACAACGGGTATTCCTCAGACGGTCCAGGGCGCGGGCAGGAGCAGGGTAGTCGTACCGGCAGTCTTCTCCAAGGGTTTCGCTGATTAGGCCCCCTCTTCCTCTTCTTCTTCTTCCTCTTCTACTCCTACTCTCTCCTCCTCAGGTGTTGCTTGTTGGGCTGATGGTGGTTTGGCGCTCTTTTCCATTCCCTGACATGGGGGCTCCGCCTCCATGTCAGGCAATATCGTCCCTCTATCACTACCCCTCTGGGGTTGCCCCTCCGGCTGCCACATACCCCCCCCCTTAAATCCGACCTGGGGGGAGGACTGCTCCAGGAACCTAGGGCGTCCCGTCTTGACAGGGCGTCCGCGTTTCCATGAGCGGCCCCGGATCTGTGGACAACAGAGAAAGCATACGGCTGAAGGGATAAAAACCAGCGGGTGACCCTGGCGTTATTGTCTTTCGTTCTGGACATCCATACCAGGGGGGCGTGGTCCGTGACCAGGGTAAAGTGCCGTCCCAGCAGATAGTATTTCAATTCCCCCAGAGCCCATTTGATGGCCAAACATTCCTTCTCGACCGTGGCGTATCTTGTTTCTCTAGGTAATAGTTTTCTGCTTACGTATGTGATTGGGTGCTCCTCTCCATCCCTCAGCTGGGACAGGACGGCACCCACCCCGGTCTCGGAGGCATCCGTCTGTACCACCAACGGTTGGGTAAAGTCCGGGGTCACCAGCACTGGTTCGGAACAAAGTGCTTCCTTCAGCTTCTCGAAGGCGTCCTCGGTCTCTGCCGTCCAGACGATCCGATCTGGCAGCCGGTTTTTGGTTAGGTCCGTCAGGGGCGCTGCAAGGGCAGAGAACTGGGGAACAAAACGTCGGTAGTAGCTAGCTAGCCCAATGAATGCTCGTACCTGTTTCTTTGTGCGGGGGCGGGGCCACTCCCGGATCGCCTCGACTTTCCCTACCTGGGGCTTGACGCAGCCGCGGCCGATGGTGTACCCCAGGTAGTCAGCTTCCCGGAGGCCGAGGCGACATTTCTTGGGGTTGGCTGTCAGCCCCGCCCCTCGCAGAGCTTTCAGGACTGCTTCCAGTCTTTGGAGGTGAGCCCCCCATTCCTCCCCGTGTACGACGATGTCGTCCAGATAGGCTGCCGCGTATTCTCGATGGGGACGAAGTACCTGGTCCATCAGTCTCTGGTACGTGGGGGGGGCTCCGTGGAGACCGAACGGCAGCCTCTTATAGTGGTACAGGCCCATGGGAGTAGTGAAGGCCGTTTTTTCCCTGTCTTCGGGGGCCACGGCCACTTGCCAGTAGCCTTTAGTCAAGTCGAGGGTGGTTATGTATCTGGCCCTCCCGATGCGCTCTATCATTTCGTCCACCCTGGGCATCGGGTAGGCATCAAATTTTGAGATGGCGTTGAGCTGTCTAAAATCATTGCAGAATCTGACTGAGCCATCTGGTTTCGGAACCAACACTATAGGGCTGCACCACTCGCTAGTCGAGGGTTCGATGATGTCTGCCTCCAGCATACTCTGTACCTCTCTCTCTATCGCCCCCCGGCGGGCTTCGGGGATGCGGTACGGCCTTAGTTTTACCTTCTTCCCGGGCTCGGTGATTATCCGGTGTTGCACCAGTGTGGTGTATCCGGGGTCCGGGGAGAACACGTCTCGGAACCGATCCACCATTTCCCGGACGTCCTGCTTCTGCCGGGGGGTCAACTCTTCTCCCACGGGTACCTCGACTGGCTCCGTTTTTCCTGGGGGTGTAGAGAGAGAGAAACAGAGCATGGCATCCCTACTCACCCATTTCTTGAGAAGGTTAACATGATAAATCTTCGTCGGGTGCCTTCGACCTGGTTGCCTGACTCGGTAGTTTACCGGCCCCAATCTTTCCATAACTTCATAAGGTCCCCTCCATCGGGCTAAAAACTTACATTCCGCCGTGGGCACCAGGACCAACACCCGATCCCCTGGGTTAAACACTCGGGGTTGTGTTCCCCGGTTGTACACGCGGGCTTGGGCCGCCTGTGCATCGGCCATGTGTTCTCGGACTATGGGCCAGAGTGATGCCATCCTCACCCTCATCTCCTCGACGTGGTCCACCATGGTGCGGTAGGGGGAGGGTTGGTGTTCCCAGGCTTCCTTGGCCAGGTCGAGTAGTCCCCGGGGTCGTCGACCGTACAGGAGCTCGAAGGGCGAGAATCCTGTAGACGCCTGGGGCACCTCTCTGATGGAGAACATAAGGAATGGCAGCAGTTGGTCCCAATTCTTACCGTCCTGGTCCATGGTCTTTTTCAGCATTTTTTTCAGTGTCTGGTTGAATCTCTCTACTAGGCCGTCCGTTTGGGGGTGATACACCGACGTCCTCAGTTGTGTCACCTTCAGCATGCCACACAGGTCCTTCATGATCCTAGACATGAACGGGGTCCCTTGGTCGGTGAGAATCTCCTCCGGTATTCCGACCCTGGAAAACAACATCACAAGCTCCCTTGCTATGCCCTTGGTGGCCATGGAGCGTAGGGGGATGGCTTCGGGATACCGGGTGGCGTAATCAACAATAACCAGGATGTACCTGTGTCCCCTGTTGGTCTTGGGTAGTGGCCCCACTAGGTCCATCCCGATCCTGCTGAAGGGGACGGTGATGATCGGCAGGGGCACCAGCGGGTTTCTGTGATGGGGTTGTGGGGCCACTTGTTGACATTCGGGGCAGCTCCGGCAGTAATCTTCTACGGCCTTTTTTATTCCGGGCCAGTGGAACCTGGCCCTCACCCTTTCCAGGGTTTTCTCCACTCCTAGATGGGCACCTAGGAGATGGGAGTGGGCTAACTGTAGGACAGAGGGTATAAAAGGACGTGGCACCAGTAACAACCTGAGGGGGGCCCCGTCCCTCCTTACTACCTGGTATAGGAGCCCGTTATATATGGAGAAATGTGTGGGAGGGAGGTCTCTTACCCCGTCCAGTGGTCGTCCGTCTACGGCGGCCACCTGCCGAAGGGCGTTGGCTAGGTTGGGGTCCTCCAACTGGGCCGTCCCAAACCTCCCTGTGAGGGGCCCGGGTAAGATGGGCTCCTCCGGGTCCTGGGGAAACAGCCCGGCCAGCTCCTCTTCGTCGAGGGAGGGGGTATCTGCTTCCTCGGGGATGGGCGGCGCCTCTCCTTCGGGCTCACTGGGGCTGGAGGGTCCGTCGTTCTCGATGGCTGTGGCATAGACGTCATCGGGGTTGGGTTGGGTGGCCTCCACCAACGCCCGGGCCACGGCACTGGCGACTCCTTCCGATAGGGGAGAGGTGGAGATCTCCTCCCCCAGCCCACAGATGGCTTTCTTTTTGTACTTTCGGGGAGGGGTCGTACCTTGTTTCACCACCAGGCTGCGCCAAAGCTCCTGGAACACGGGCAGGTCTCGGCCGACGAGCACCTCTACGGGGAGTCCTTCCACGACTCCTGCAGTGCCGATGTATCTACCCCTCGTCGTGTAGATCTCTAGGGCGGTGGTGGGGTATTCGCGGGTCTCCCCATGGATGCACGTGACCGCTCGGGTGCCTGTTAGGAGCGGGTACTGAGCATACGTGGGTCTCACCAATGTAATGGCGCTCCCGGAGTCCACCATCGCTGAGGCGTCGCGGCCGTTGACTTTGACAGGGGTGAGGGGCATGTGGTCCTCGTGAGTGGCCCAGCATCCTGTAATCAAGCCGCATGGGCGACTCCCCTCACTGGCCGTGGGCATGGGTGCGTCCTGGCGGTGAGGGCATTCCCAGGCGATGTGCCCGATCTCGCCGCAGTTGTAGCACCTCCTCTCTTCCTGTCCAAACGCCGGCCGACGTCGGGGAAAGCCTGGGGGGAAGGAGGGAGACACATATTTATTTTCCTCAGTTTTAATTTTTTCTTTGCGGGTGGGCCCCTCTAATTTCTGGTTTCTTCCCCCACGCACTAAAGCTTGTGCTGCTTGGTAACCCTCCATTATTTCCACCAGGTCCTCGATGTTGCGGGGGTTTCTCTGGCCTGCCAATTTTTTTGCCTCATACGGGAGTGATCTGATGTATTTGTCCATGACCACGCGATCGGTGGGCGACACCTCTGTTGGCTCTGCGTGTAGCCAGGCCGTCGTAATCCTTTTGATCTCATGCATCTGGGCTCGCGGAGAAAGTGAGGCGTCATATGACCATTCATGAAATCGTTGGGCCTTTAAGAACAGCGTGACCCCGCATCGCTGTAACGCTTCCGCTTTCAAAACCAGGAAGTCAACTTTTCCAGCGCGCTCTAAGTCCTGATACGTTACTTGCGTTTCATTGATCAAAAAGGGGGCTATTAACTCTGCCCAGTGATCGTCTGGCCATTTTTCGCGGAGTGCCGTTGTCTGGAATATTTGAAAAAACACTTCAACATCGTCAGCTGCCGTTTGTTTGAGAATGAAGCGCGCTGGATTGGCTTTCTCCACGGTATGTTGCTCCTGTTGGTTTTGTAACATGCCCTTGATTTCGCTTTGCATGGCATCCGCGCGTTCTGTTTGCAATTCCATATATTTCTCCATTTGTATTTGCTGTTGGTATTGTTGTTGCTGCTGGGATTGGAGGATTTGCATTTGTACTTGCATGGCTTGTTCGTGGCGCTTTTGGGTTTCTTGGTTGCTAGCGATTAGCCCCGCTAGCAGCTCTTGAAATGGCACCGGGGTGGCCATGCTTACTGGGTCGGTTGGTCTATCGGTCAGCGTTGCCAGAACCGGGTTGTGCCCACATTCTCCACCATGTTGTGACAGCCCCCGGGGTGGACAGGGGGTTTCACGACAACACTGACCAATAAACACAACCAGTCGGCAGATAAACGGTTCAAGTGAGGTTTTTACTGAAGGTAGAGAGTGGAAAGAGGTAGGATAGACACTCAATAACACAATGTCCGCTTTCCAGAGGGATGGTCGGTGTCCAATTCCACGGTTCGGTGCACAACGGGTATTCCTCAGACGGTCCAGGGCGCGGGCAGGAGCAGGGTAGTCGTACCGGCAGTCTTCTCCAAGGGTTTCGCTGATTAGGCCCCCTCTTCCTCTTCTTCTTCTTCCTCTTCTACTCCTACTCTCTCCTCCTCAGGAACACCTGACATCAGCCCAACAAGCAACAGCTTGTTGGGCTGATGGTGGTTTGGCGCTCTTTTCCATTCCCTGACATGGGGGCTCCGCCTCCATGTCAGGCAATATCGTCCCTCTATCACTACCCCTCTGGGGTTGCCCCTCCGGCTGCCACACCTGGAACAGGACTAAAGCAGTGTTGTCCCGCTATCACAAATTGTGGTTGTAGGAACTGCAACTCACCCCTACCCTCCTGAAGCCAGTCAAAGCCAACCTCGTCCTCGGGCAAAAGGGCGGCATCAGGGCGGACTGAGGTAGGAAGAAAAACATTTATTAAAAAAAACTTCACATCCACAAGCCACCAACTAACACAAAGCCACCGCTAGTCTGATTCAAAAGGCAACTATTTCAGTATTTATCAGGAGCAAATTATGAAAATGCTATTTCCATGTGAGACCATAGCCACGGTCCAAACTGATTCTATAGGGAAAGGCCAGTGTGCACATTATCACCAGCCGAGCACTTTTAAAAAACGCTCTTACATTTGGAACTGGATTCAGAAAACGTCATTCACATATAATATAATCAGACATTTGCCCAAACTATTTTCCACTCCTTCATAGTATATATGCACTCATTCAGGCTCATAACAATATTGATCCGTTGGTGCATTTTAATGAATATCTTGAAGCTAGCTCTCAAATGTTCCTTCTTTTACTTATATCTTGCCATGGTGCAAGAAGAGTTCTATTTCTAAAATGGTGGAGGCGCCATTTTGTTTCCGAGATT
This sequence comes from Melanostigma gelatinosum, assembly GCF_949748355.1. Classification (NCBI taxonomy): domain Eukaryota; kingdom Metazoa; phylum Chordata; class Actinopteri; order Perciformes; family Zoarcidae; genus Melanostigma; species Melanostigma gelatinosum. Next base: position 25,673,799 of record NC_136647.1, on the reverse strand, counting down.
GTCAACACAAAAATCTACGATTTGATCCCCTCAAACAAAAATAACGGTGTTTTCATGTCCCTACACATGTGTTAACACATTCCACACCTATTTCGAAGAAGAAAGTCCAGTCTTAACATATTGTTTTACACCAGAAACTGTGAGTGGCCTCACAATATGAGTTTTTCTAATAGCTAGTTTAAATGCTGAACATTCTTTATCTTAATATTTAGCTTAATATTCTTAATTTAACGTAATTAAACGCACGTTTTGTACTGCAATGGCCTTTTATGGAGTCAAGGAACATTAACAAACACATTTGGCATGAAATTTAAAAAATAAATAAAAATGTTTTACCTGTAGGTCCGAAGATCTGGTCTGGTCTGCCCACCGGGGCCGGGGGTCCACTGGAAGCCATTCTGTCCAACTGGTATTGTTTGTTGTAGGTATTCAACTCAGTTCGCCAACAGTTTGTTTTGGAGGTGATCAGATGTCTGAGAGCTCAATCTTGTAGGTGCAGCATAAACTTCAAGTGAAACTCAGAAACGCTGTTTTTCTATGACGTCACTATTATGCGACCACGCCCCCTCCACTAACGCAGGCATGCGTGTGTGAGAGATTGGATTTTATAGTAAATTGTGTAAATGTAAATAGTTTGGACTGTGTGTGTGTTTACAATAGGTGTTTCCATAAATCCGTGATGTGTGTGATCTGTGATGATAAACTTCACATCATCTTGACCCAGAGCATACATACAAGGTTCAACCAAGAATGAAACATGTCAGCAGTTTCATTTGTGTTGTTGTTGATTTATTATATAACATACTGAATAGAAAGGCAGTAGACATGAACTAAACTAAACTTGAATCACTGCATGCTTCCAACGACATCATGCAAAGATTGCACAATTCATGAAACCCAAATTGATCTCATTTAATTGAGTACCATGTGGGGCTTTTTATTTGTCACTGGATGATACCGAGCAGCCCTCGTCTGTTATTTTATTGCTTTGTGAAGTAATAAAATCACAGTTTTATTTTTGAATTGTTATTAATATTCAACTTTATATGCACATAGTGAGAAGATCACTTTGTGGTGCATTTTGCGACACATTTCTAAAAACAAGGGACACTAATGATGCATGTATGTCATCTGGACAACCTCCACATGATGGCAGTATTGTAACTTGATTCACTTTTTATTCACTGATATATTTTTGCCAACAGATGGCACCACAGTCTCCCTTGCAGTACTACTAGTAAGAAGCCCTCTTTTCTTCTTCCAAACACAATCATCCCATCTCCCCAATTAAGCAAGACAACACTGTGCGGGGTGAAACTGTAACATTAACTCAGACTGCAGACAGTATTGTTCTCAGCCGTGACCTCATTTTACACGTTTAGTCTGTTGCTCATTATCAGTCGGTGGGATAAGTCTGGGAGCAGGAAGGGTGGGAGAGTCTTCCTCTCGCTTTACTGTCAAACGTCTGTGTGTGATCATAACAATCCAACTGAGAGCTGGACTGAGATTTCTATCCAGTAGATATCATGCAAATTGAACACTGATTTGAAACAGCGTCTCCCCCCTGAACCAAATGTATTTACAAAACTCTCAGTTTAACTGATGTGGTGTTATATTATGAGTTCTGAAAATACTATAAGGTTGTCGTACATTGTCAGATTTTTGAATTATATCAGAAATATGATATTGTTTCCAAGACAAAGACATATTTAGAAAGTTTGTCACACATTTATTTGTATTGTGCTCCTCTGTAAACAGTATACATACAGTACATACAGTTTACATGAACATGCTGTGTTCTATGTGACAAATACAACTGTCTCCTTCTTGACTTGTGAGCAGATGCAAAGAGCTGCTGACGGCTTCCTGTGTGTGTGTGAGGAGCTTCCCAAACCCACCAGCACAGACGAAGCAGATGGAGACAAACTACGTCCTCTGTGCCGGTGGGGACGGGACGCCCCTCCTCCTCCTCTCGGCTGGTGGGTGGAGCGGGTGGTGTCGGAGGGGGGGGAGGGGCAGGGAGGACGTCACCGTACTCACTGGGTCTCAGGAGTCCTGCCCTGTGAGACACAAACACAAGAGATGAATACTTTTAACTCAACTATACAACCTTTACATTGTTCAATGATGGAATCTTATTACTGATACTTCTGTCGTCTTAGTGAGGGATTACTTACTCAGCCCACTGAAAGAAAGGCGACCACCGCTCTCCATCTGGTCCTGCAGTCATCCATCCTTCTCATCTGGTCATGTGGTCTCTGTTGTCTAGGAGATCCAGGATGTTGCTTCCTGTGTTACAGCCATCGATACCTGAGTAAAAGAGACTTGGAAAACTTTTCTTAACGTTAGTAATTTTTACCATACCTATCAGCGCTAAAGTGGGTCAATCCAACGGCCCCAGTGCAAGGCGCTACATGGGGTGTCATCAGCCCTGACAGATGCAAAGGCTACCATGAGAACCACTGGTCCTGCTTCAAAGTGGACTCAGTGGTTGCTCCGATGACATTTCCGGGAGGATTGATCCATCCAGCATGCATATGAGTAGATACCAAAGAAAAGCCCCAGTGCAAGGCGCTACATGGGGTGTCACTAGCTCAGCCAGACTCAAAGGCCGACCCTCAAGAATAAAGAAAGGTTGAGCTGTGAAAAAATGAAGATCCTACAGAAAAGCCCCCGTGCAAGGCGCTACATGGGGTGTCATCAGCCCTGACAGATGCAAAGGCTACCATGAGAACCACTGGTCCTGCTTCAAAGTGGACTCAGTGGTTGCTCCGATGACATTTCCGGGAGGATTGATCCATCCAGCATGCATATGAGTAGATACCAAAGAAAAGCCCCAGTGCAAGGCGCTACATGGGGTGTCACTAGCTCAGCCAGACTCAAAGGCCGACCCTCAAGAATAAAGAAAGGTTGAGCTGTGAAAAAATGAAGATCCTACAGAAAAGCCCCAGTGCAAGTCGCTACATGGGGTGTCACTAGCTCAGCCAGACTCAAAGGCCGACCCTCAAGAATAAAGAAAGGTTGAGCTGTGAAAAAATGAAGATCCTACAGAAAAGCCCCAGTGCAAGTCGCTACATGGGGTGTCACTCGCTCAGCCAGACTCAAAGGCCGACCCTCAAGAATAAAGAAAGGTTGAGCTGTGAAAAAATGAAGATCCTACAGAAAAGCCCCAGTGCAAGTCGCTACATGGGGTGTCACTAGCTCAGCCAGACTCAAAGGCCGACCCTCAAGAATAAAGAAAGGTTGAGCTGTGAAAAAATGAAGATCCTACAGAAAAGCCCCAGTGCAAGTCGCTACATGGGGTGTCACTAGCTCAGCCAGACTCAAAGGCCGACCCTCAAGAATAAAGAAAGGTCGAGCTGTGAAAAAATGAAGATCCTACAGAAAAGCCCCCCTCGGTCTCTTCATAGCAGCCTCCTGCTCGTCGTCGCTCTCTTCCCTGCGTCGTTTTGTGGAAGAGCCGAGGCCAGAAGTTGAGGGAACGACTGCATCTGTGAGCTCTTCTGAAGAATCTTCCAAGATAAAGTCAATGAAGTCTTCAAAGTCCTCGTCCTCAATGACAATGTCTTCAAAGTCCTCGTCCTCAATGACAATGATGTCAGTCTCTTCAGGTTGCAAATACCCGTACCTGTCCATAATAACATCAAAAACCCCTTCCCAAATACCATAACTAGGGTACCGGTTGAAAACAGTATAGAAAGTAGGAAGGTTGGGAGCAGGGTAGGAAACGAGCTGGAAAGCAGGGTAGTAACCTGGAACAGGACTAAAGCAGTGTTGTCCCGCTATCAGAAATTGTGGTTGTAGGAACTGCAACTCACCCCTACCCTCCTGAAGCCAGTCAAAGCCAACCTCGTCCTCGGGCAAAAGGGCGGCATCAGGGCGGACTGAGGTAGGAAGAAAAACATTTATTAAAAAAAACGTCACATCCACAAGCCACCAACTAACACAAAGCCACCGCTAGTCTGATTCAAAAGGCAACTATTTCAGTATTTATCAGGAGCAAATTATGAAAATGCTATTTCCATGTGAGACCATAGCCACGGTCCAAACTGATTCTATAGGGAAAGGCCAGTGTGCACATTATCACCAGCCGAGCACTTTTAAAAAACGCTCTTACATTTGGAACTGGATTCAGAAAACGTCATTCACATATAATATAATCAGACATTTGCCCAAACTATTTTCCACTCCTTCATAGTATATATGCACTCATTCAGGCTCATAACAATATTGATCCGTTGGTGCATTTTAATGAATATCTTGAAGCTAGCTCTCAAATGTTCCTTCTTTTACTTATATCTTGCCATGGTGCAAGAAGAGTTCTATTTCTAAAATGGTGGAGGCGCCATTTTGTTTCCGAGATTGTCAACACAAAAATCGACGATTTGATCCCCTCAAACAAAAATAACGGTGTTTTCATGTCCCTACACATGTGTTAACACATTCCACACCTATTTCGAAGAAGAAAGTCCAGTCTTAACATATTGTTTTACACCAGAAACTGTGAGTGGCCTCACAATATGAGTTTTTCTAATAGCTAGTTTAAATGCTGAACATTCTTTAGCTTAATATTTAGCTTAATATTCTTAATTTAACGTAATTAAACGCACGTTTTGTACTGCAATGGCCTTTTATGGAGTCAAGGAACATTAACAAACACATTTGGCATGAAATTTAAAAAATAAATAAAAATGTTTTACCTGTAGGTCCGAAGATCTGGTCTGGTCTGCCCACCGGGGCCGGGGGTCCACTGGAAGCCATTCTGTCCAACTGGTATTGTTTGCTGTAGGTATTCAACTCAGTTCGCCAACAGTTTGTTTTGGAGGTGATCAGATGTCTGAGAGCTCAATCTTGTAGGTGCAGCATAAACTTCAAGTGCAACTCAGAAACGCCGTTTTTCTATGACGTCACTATTAGCAAAGCACCGGTTTACAACTCGTTTTCAATGGAAGCTACGAACTGATGCCCGACACTAGTCTAGCTGTCCTTGACCGCTCAAATTGTTGGTCCGCTTTTATCTACCCACAATTCCTGTTCTGTTCCGTCGTAAAAATAAAATGTAAGAAAAACAAACCGTTTGCTATTTTACGGCAGAACTACGTCAACAAGCACTTGAGAGACACTTCAACGGCGACAATGTAGCCGGACGCTTTTGTAGCTTTGCCGCTCGTAGTGTGAACATAGCATCAGGAAGATGTACAGTTTGTTATCCCCTTCGTCGCTTAACACACATGTCGCTCCCGTGACTGTCTCGTCTCATGTCTCTGCTCTCTGTATGAGCTGCAGTTCCCAGTTGAGCCCTGTTTCCGTTCTCCTTTACTATTCAAATGATCCACCATGAATGTCGGCTCTAACTCCAGATGAAAGGCACTTTATCAGTGAATTATTAACTTGATTCCATCGTGTCGGTTTCCTCCTTGGAGGAAAGATTAAAAAAAGTGATCCGTTCCGATGCATTTTGTATAAATAGCCTGAACTGAACTTGTTTGTGTATGTTGGCCGTGCCTGCAGCTGGCATGCTGGCAGAGGGCCTCTGGCTACAGAAAGGCTTCTTATAGATACATAGAATAATGTATGGTATTTGACAGACACTATGATTTACATTTTAAATGTCATTTAGGACCATGCAGAATCCTCACTGTTAATGTCGTGTTCTGCTTATTGAGCTTCTCAGGCTGCTAATACCGTACCAATGCTCATTGTCGTTTTCGACACTTCCTCCCAGCTGTGTGACTTCGGCCTTCGCATGTCCACCTGTAACACCCCAGGGGAGGCCGTCCCCATCGCAGCAAGGAAACGGGTGGTGGCCACGTGGGTGCAGGTCAGGAGGCTGCTGCAGCAGGAGATTGGCTCAAAGATGGACACTAAAGATCAGGTACCATTCTCTGCTGGCTGGTCTATGATGGTTTGTCATCATTGCTCAGCCTGTAGGAAATCATTTTGATGGATGGCAAGTTCTAGCCATAGACTGCACGTCTTTTAAAGCTACCTTCCACAGAGAGGAACATACTAGTGTCTGGTGCAATCCCTGTCTGTCATGACAGGCTAGACCATCACTGACAAAGTCCTGGAACAGGATCTCTAGAGAAGAGTGGGGACCCTATGTTCATTACATTGTAGTCCAGCATTGGGTTGGAATAACTTCAAATTAGTTACAAATTGTAAGATATTTATAAACACAATTATCTAAACGATGCAGAACATTTTTCATGTTAATTCACAGACCAATAGCCGACACTCTGCAGTGACTAGTGCAGTGACAGTGGTATTTGAGAAAACAAAGGCACCACACAAACTGTTGCTAAATAATATCCTCAAATACGAGAGAAGGGAGTAAAACATGGACACATGAGACCACATGAGTCCTGGAACGTGTTTAAAGCAGACAACTCACGGCACTCGTTACACAACGCGTTACAAGTGGAACACTTTGATCGAGCTAGAGCACCTTTCACTTCCACTGCTCTCCACCATTATGAACCACATCCTCATCGACAACCTCACCCTCTCCCCGTCTCCAGACTCCGTACATTGTTGTTGTCTTGCTCTTCTTGCTGTGAGTGCGTGAGCGGTAGTCTGGGACGGGGCAGGCCGGCAGCTGCACTTTGCTGCGGTGAATGGCTTTAACCCGGCTTTGCTGCTCCAGCTGATAATGTCCAAGAAAAACAACAGAAACCAGTCAGTCTTGCAATGTTTGTGAACTTATTTATTTTGTATTCCTTGGAGGGGATGGTATCCCTATTCTGAAAGCTTTTGTTCTGAAAGCTTTTGTTGTCCAACACAAAAAAATGTGAAATGTAAAGAAGAGTGAATACTCGCTGAGACTGTTTTCATAACATAATCACGTCACATGCACAATGCATCCTGTATTACATTATGGCTCTTCTTTAATGGGCTTATAATATTGTAGCTGATGACATTTTTGATCATCGTTTTGA
>NC_136647.1:25566861-25661861 GCF_949748355.1 Melanostigma gelatinosum | reverse complement strand
AATCTCTGTTTGATCATTTTCAGATGGCTTCATGTTTTGTTCTGCTTCCTGCTATGAATCTGATTGACCACCTGTGTACCTAGTTTACTCTAACAATTTGTTGTTCCATCTATTATTTATATTCATTCCACAATAAACAATTACGCTTTTTTTTTTAAGCTGTGACATTTGCATTTGGATGGGCTATCTGGGAGAGCTGAGTTTCTTAGATCTACGTTGATAATGGCTTTGTGAACACACTCTTACATGACAACACGGATCAATCATCTGAGCAGAATACCTGTGTATCTATGCATGTGAGCAGATGAAGAGGACCTCACCCTGAGAGCAGCCATATACAGTCTGTTGCTCCACATCCACATCGATAAAACCGACTGGAAAAGTGCTCTGCAGCTGCTGGACCGAGCTATCGGAGACATGCCTCGCACCAGACACCGGCTGTGAGTAAAAAACACAGAAAAGAAGAAATAACACACAGGGGAGGGAAAAGATACGAGAGTGACAGAAACAGATGGTATTGTCCTCTGTGTTTTACCAGACCGCTGCTGCAACACAGAATACTGCTCAAAGCTCAACAGGGGGAAAGCGTACTGACTGACGTGCAGAAGTTACAAGACGAAGGAGAGCCGTGCTGTTCACTAATGTGGCACCGGGTGGCACTGTGTGCTGGCAACATAACCCAGCAGCTCACCTGCTACCAGAAGTCCATCACCTCTCTGTCGGTAATGTTCTGGCACCATATCTGTATAATTACTTAAACCTGGTACGTCAGCAGATTAATGCAGATCGATCATGTTGGAATCTGTCATAATGGAGAAGTCTGGTCTTAAAGTGAATCCTTTTATTTACTGTGTCTTTTGGCACTGAGCAAAGGTAACATTTTTATCTAAGTCTCTATCGCCATCATGTGGAGCCACTACGTCAGTGCAGCTGTGTTTCCAAGTGTCCCTTTATACAGGAGGAGAGCGTCTCAATTGGAGATAAGTTAAGGTTAGGGTAAGAGTCAGGCTTAGGATGAAATAAATCCTTTCTACCATCTAAAGACGTCACTTCATCCCCAGCTCCAGGCCACATAAAGGACTGTTTCCTGTCAACTGTTAAAAAAACAACAACTTTTGATTTGATTGACTTTTGTGTTTGTGAACAGAGTGAAGAGACTCCGTGGCAGAAGGTCAGCCTTCTGCTGGAGTTTGGAGAGTGGTTGTACTGTCACAACTTCCCCGAAGCCGATGCCCAACACCAGGTCCAGTGGGCCATAGACATCCTTCTACACTTGGAAAGTGAACAGGCAGAAGGATCAGGTAGAACGCATCGACTCGTCTTGTTCATTGTATCACAACTGTGTGACTGACCAGTTAGTTGTGTTAACTATGTTACCGTGTACTCTTAAAATCTACAGGCAAAGTTCACAGATTTTCAGAATTCCCCTTGAGGGACCCATGTGGGCAACACGGTGTTAGTCTGAGCAGTAACATCTGATCTGTCTGATCCAGAAAGGAGCCGTGCCACAGCTTTTTGATAATTTCATCAGCAATTTGTACCCTCATTTTGATTGTGTAAACATTAAACAAAGCAATTATTGTTCAGAGGAAAAGGAACTGACTGGACAAAGAAGCAGATTTCTCAACCTCCCATGTGAGCATAGCGTAGCGCTATTTAAAAGACTGAGGGGTCCTTTGTATTCTCCTGCTATGAGCCCCGTTAACTATTCCCTGAGAGACCAACTGAACACCCAAATAACAGAACAAGTGGGAACTAATTACAGAGATATGTGCCTCTGCATTGTTGGCTTCATTTGTTATTCTTAGTGTAATGATGCTGTGCAATTCTACTTCCGGATTATTCTACACATCTGTTAAACGCTTGTCACAGTCAATCTTTCATGTTGTTTTTCCTCTAGAGGACAACTCCAAAAAACAGGATCTGAGCTCAGCGGAAGGCGAGTCCCTGGTGGGAGTACGGGGCGTGTTATTGACGGAAGGTTTGTCGGATCTGAAGGAGGTGCGGCGCCTCGACAGCTTGGTACGAGCGCACGCTCTGCTCGCTGTCATGGCGGACAGGACTTCACCCGAGCACCAGCTTCACCTGCTCAGAGCCTGCGTCTTTGTGCTGCGGATATGGCAGGTAGTGCGTCTCTAACTCTGACAATGTGGACGATGAGGCTGTTGTTCAAATGCGTAGTCGAATGTTTAAGTTGAGTGTGGAGCGTGTGTGCACCGTCTGTCACTCCAGGTGTCCATGGGGGTAGTTTGGGAGATTTCCAATGAGATGGCAAAGAGCCAGCCTCCGACCTCTGCTGCATCCAAAAGGGACAAAGCCAAGGGCCAAGGCAGAAAAGGGAAAGCTGTAAGTCTTATTGCTCAAACTTCATTTTGAATGGCGTTGATTTACACGGCTTAGTGTAAAGCCCTAGGTATTTACCTTCCAATGATAAAGCGGTGGCTTTGATTGGTTTGTCAATAACAGTCATCTACCGTTTAATATATCAAAATAATCTGTTTCGACCAGCCTACCCCTGCAGAAGAGAGACCTGAAGCCGTTGTCTTGGATCAGGAGCTTCCTTCCACGCCACAGGACTGGGCTCGCTACGTCTGTCCTGAACAGGCCCGGCTCATCTTCAGAACCAGCGCTCACCCCCACTGCATCAATGCACACAGCATTACAAAGCAGGCAGGTCTCAGAGTCATCACTATACCGGGTATGGTGTTGTCCCTCATTTCAGTCTGGTTTTCAGCATAGCAGGGATTGTGGCTGCTGGTTGTATAGAACTAGGGGTGACACTTGGTGTCGATGTCGCTCTAAGAAGCTGTCCTTTGTTGGTGAAGAGGAAGTTCATTTATTGATCTCTGTGGGTCACATTCTGATGTTCTAAGAGGTTGAAACTTCAGCATTCTGAAATAAATATGTGTTGAGATTGGGTTTGATGGCACCGGGGCCACTTCCTGTTCTGATAAAGCACCGGATAGTATTAATATGGAACATTTTTCGGCTATGCACGTAAGAATATGGTTTTTATTTCTGTATTTTTGATTTTGTTTGGCTGCAGACTCGAAGCCTGTTTTGTCTCGACCTGCTGGAAAAGGAGCTCCACTCCCTCTCACTCGACCACCTGACGCTGCCCATCATGCATCTTGCTGAGACCATCACTCAAGACCTGTTGGAGAGGAGGAGCCTCTCAGACCTCTACCGACTGAGGTAAGAACACTGGGGAGTTAAAAGGGGAAACTCCACAGCTCTTACACGTTAAAGTCCTTTGGGAGTAGTACTGCATGTGAGAGGAAATACACACCCGATCTCCAACCGAACTGTCTGCAGTCCAGTTGCATTGTGGGTAATCTAGATGCCAGGTTTTGACCGGGAAGAGGAATGCATTGGATTAAAAACCTGGTTATGCTGCATCGATTTCGATCCTTTTTCTTAACTGAACATTGCATGTTTGAAAATGTTGTCGAAGTGCAATGCTAAAGTTTTTAAATATATTATATACATTTACTTTAATTGAATTGTGTGCCACTGCAAGCTAATGATTTGACTAAAGTCAAACTTGCTTCATTTACAGTCAACCGTCCAATCACAGAACTGATGAGCATCAACTTATAGCCGAATTAGTTACCGTACTTTTAGTTACTTTCAGAAATAATGAAGTGACTTTGTATGTCTCTTGTGGCTCTTTCTTCTCCCCCAATTAGGATTGTGAGGCGCTGTAGTCAGCTGGGTTTGGAGACGCATTCACCGTATCAGGAGGAGCTCCTGAATCTGAGTAAGATCCAAGAACAAGAACAGATGGGGTAAGACAACACGGCCGTACAGATTTATTGCTTGTACATTTAGCTTAAATGACCTGTGATCTCATGTTAATGGTTCCAGGTGCCACAAAGTGATGGCTTTGTCACAGGAGAGAAGAGGCCTCCACAAAGCTTCCAATCAGGTGCTTCTTACAAAGTAGATAGATGGATGTTTTCAATTCTGCTTCAAATCAACTCAAAGAAATGACAATGAACATGAACAACGTTTGACTTACTCTAGTTGTATTACTTCTAGGAGGATTGTTAGCAATCGCTCACAGGTGACTTATATTGATGGAGATTGACGATGGTATCGTTCCTTTATATGCACATAGTGAGAAGATCACTTTGTGGTGCATTTTGCGACACATTTCTAAAAACAAGGGACACTAATGATGCATGTATGTCATCTGGACAACCTCCACATGATGGCAGTATTGTAACTTGATTCACTTTTTATTCACTGATATATTTTTGCCAACAGATGGCACCACAGTCTCCCTTGCAGTACTACTAGTAAGAAGCCCTCTTTTCTTCTTCCAAACACAATCATCCCATCTCCCCAATTAAGCAAGACAACACTGTGCGGGGTGAAACTGTAACATTAACTCAGACTGCAGACTGTGTTGAAAGTAAGACAGTATTGTTCTCAGCCGTGACCTCATTTTACACGTTTAGTCTGTTGCTCATTATCAGTCGGTGGGATAAGTCTGGGAGCAGGAAGGGTGGGAGAGTCTTCCTCTCGCTTTACTGTCAAACGTCTGTGTGTGATCATAACAATCCAACTGAGAGCTGGACTGAGATTTCTATCCAGTAGATATCATGCAAATTGAACACTGATTTGAAACAGCGTCTCCCCCCTGAACCAAATGTATTTACAAAACTCTCAGTTTAACTGATGTGGTGTTATATTATGAGTTCTGAAAATACTATAAGGTTGTCGTACATTGTCAGATTTTTGAATTATATCAGAAATATGATATTGTTTCCAAGACAAAGACATATTTAGAAAGTTTGTCACACATTTATTTGTATTGTGCTCCTCTGTAAACAGTATACATACAGTACATACAGTTTACATGAACATGCTGTGTTCTATGTGACAAATACAACTGTCTCCTTCTTGACTTGTGAGCAGATGCAAAGAGCTGCTGACGGCTTCCTGTGTGTGTGTGAGGAGCTTCCCAAACCCACCAGCACAGAAGAAGCAGATGGAGACAAACTACGTCCTCTGTGCCGGTGGGGACGGGACGCCCCTCCTCCTCCTCTCGGCTGGTGGGTGGAGCGGGTGGTGTCGGAGGGGGGGGAGGGGCAGGGAGGACGTCACCGTACTCACTGGGTCTCAGGAGTCCTGCCCTGTGAGACACAAACACAAGAGATGAATACTTTTAACTCAACTATACAACCTTTACATTGTTCAATGATGGAATCTTATTACTGATACTTCTGTCGTCTTAGTGAGGGATTACTTACTCAGCCCACTGAAAGAAAGGCGACCACCGCTCTCCATCTGGTCCTGCAGTCATCCATCCTTCTCATCTGGTCATGTGGTCTCTGTTGTCTAGGAGATCCAGGATGTTGCTTCCTGTGTTACAGCCATCGATACCTGAGTAAAAGAGACTTGGAAAACTTTTCTTAACGTTAGTAATTTTTACCATACCTATCAGCGCTAAAGTGGGTCAATCCAACGGCCCCAGTGCAAGGCGCTACATGGGGTGTCATCAGCCCTGACAGATGCAAAGGCTACCATGAGAACCACTGGTCCTGCTTCAAAGTGGACTCAGTGGTTGCTCCGATGACATTTCCGGGAGGATTGATCCATCCAGCATGCATATGAGTAGATACCAAAGAAAAGCCCCAGTGCAAGGCGCTACATGGGGTGTCACTAGCTCAGCCAGACTCAAAGGCCGACCCTCAAGAATAAAGAAAGGTTGAGCTGTGAAAAAATGAAGATCCTACAGAAAAGCCCCCGTGCAAGGCGCTACATGGGGTGTCATCAGCCCTGACAGATGCAAAGGCTACCATGAGAACCACTGGTCCTGCTTCAAAGTGGACTCAGTGGTTGCTCCGATGACATTTCCGGGAGGATTGATCCATCCAGCATGCATATGAGTAGATGCCAAAGAAAAGCCCCAGTGCAAGGCGCTACATGGGGTGTCACTAGCTCAGCCAGACTCAAAGGCCGACCCTCAAGAATAAAGAAAGGTTGAGCTGTGAAAAAATGAAGATCCTACAGAAAAGCCCCCGTGCAAGGCGCTACATGGGGTGTCATCAGCCCTGACAGATGCAAAGGCTACCATGAGAACCACTGGTCCTGCTTCAAAGTGGACTCAGTGGTTGCTCCGATGACATTTCCGGGAGGATTGATCCATCCAGCATGCATATGAGTAGATGCCAAAGAAAAGCCCCAGTGCAAGGCGCTACATGGGGTGTCATCAGCCCTGACAGATGCAAAGGCTACCATGAGAACCACTGGTCCTGCTTCAAAGTGGACTCAGTGGTTGCTCCGATGACATTTCCGGGAGGATTGATCCATCCAGCATGCATATGAGTAGATACCAAAGAAAAGCCCCAGTGCAAGGCGCTACATGGGGTGTCACTAGCTCAGCCAGACTCAAAGGCCGACCCTCAAGAATAAAGAAAGGTTGAGCTGTGAAAAAATGAAGATCCTACAGAAAAGCCCCCGTGCAAGGCGCTACATGGGGTGTCATCAGCCCTGACAGATGCAAAGGCTACCATGAGAACCACTGGTCCTGCTTCAAAGTGGACTCAGTGGTTGCTCCGATGACATTTCCGGGAGGATTGATCCATCCAGCATGCATATGAGTAGATGCCAAAGAAAAGCCCCAGTGCAAGGCGCTACATGGGGTGTCATCAGCCCTGACAGATGCAAAGGCTACCATGAGAACCACTGGTCCTGCTTCAAAGTGGACTCAGTGGTTGCTCCGATGACATTTCCGGGAGGATTGATCCATCCAGCATGCATATGAGTAGATGCCAAAGAAAAGCCCCAGTGCAAGGCGCTACATGGGGTGTCATCAGCCCTGACAGATGCAAAGGCTACCATGAGAACCACTGGTCCTGCTTCAAAGTGGACTCAGTGGTTGCTCCGATGACATTTCCGGGAGGATTGATCCATCCAGCATGCATATGAGTAGATGCCAAAGAAAAGCCCCAGTGCAAGGCGCTACATGGGGTGTCATCAGCCCTGACAGATGCAAAGGCTACCATGAGAACCACTGGTCCTGCTTCAAAGTGGACTCAGTGGTTGCTCCGATGACATTTCCGGGAGGATTGATCCATCCAGCATGCATATGAGTAGATACCAAAGAAAAGCCCCAGTGCAAGGCGCTACATTGGGTGTCACTAGCTCAGCCAGACTCAAAGGCCGACCCTCAAGAATAAAGAAAGGTTGAGCTGTGAAAAAATGAAGATCCTACAGAAAAGCCCCCGTGCAAGGCGCTACATGGGGTGTCATCAGCCCTGACAGATGCAAAGGCTACCATGAGAACCACTGGTCCTGCTTCAAAGTGGACTCAGTGGTTGCTCCGATGACATTTCCGGGAGGATTGATCCATCCAGCATGCATATGAGTAGATGCCAAAGAAAAGCCCCAGTGCAAGGCGCTACATGGGGTGTCATCAGCCCTGACAGATGCAAAGGCTACCATGAGAACCACTGGTCCTGCTTCAAAGTGGACTCAGTGGTTGCTCCGATGACATTTCCGGGAGGATTGATCCATCCAGCATGCATATGAGTAGATACCAAAGAAAAGCCCCAGTGCAAGGCGCTACATGGGGTGTCACTAGCTCAGCCAGACTCAAAGGCCGACCCTCAAGAATAAAGAAAGGTTGAGCTGTGAAAAAATGAAGATCCTACAGAAAAGCCCCCGTGCAAGGCGCTACATGGGGTGTCATCAGCCCTGACAGATGCAAAGGCTACCATGAGAACCACTGGTCCTGCTTCAAAGTGGACTCAGTGGTTGCTCCGATGACATTTCCGGGAGGATTGATCCATCCAGCATGCATATGAGTAGATGCCAAAGAAAAGCCCCAGTGCAAGGCGCTACATGGGGTGTCATCAGCCCTGACAGATGCAAAGGCTACCATGAGAACCACTGGTCCTGCTTCAAAGTGGACTCAGTGGTTGCTCCGATGACATTTCCGGGAGGATTGATCCATCCAGCATGCATATGAGTAGATACCAAAGAAAAGCCCCAGTGCAAGGCGCTACATGGGGTGTCACTAGCTCAGCCAGACTCAAAGGCCGACCCTCAAGAATAAAGAAAGGTCGAGCTGTGAAAAAATGAAGATCCTACAGAAAAGCCCCCGTGCAAGGCGCTACATGGGGTGTCATCAGCCCTGACAGATGCAAAGGCTACCATGAGAACCACTGGTCCTGCTTCAAAGTGGACTCAGTGGTTGCTCCGATGACATTTCCGGGAGGATTGATCCATCCAGCATGCATATGAGTAGATGCCAAAGAAAAGCCCCAGTGCAAGGCGCTACATGGGGTGTCATCAGCCCTGACAGATGCAAAGGCTACCATGAGAACCACTGGTCCTGCTTCAAAGTGGACTCAGTGGTTGCTCTGATGACATTTCCGGGAGGATTGATCCATCCAGCATGCATATGAGTAGATACCAAAGAAAAGCCCCAGTGCAAGGCGCTACATGGGGTGTCACTAGCTCAGCCAGACTCAAAGGCCGACCCTCAAGAATAAAGAAAGGTTGAGCTGTGAAAAAATGAAGATCCTACAGAAAAGCCCCCGTGCAAGGCGCTACATGGGGTGTCATCAGCCCTGACAGATGCAAAGGCTACCATGAGAACCACTGGTCCTGCTTCAAAGTGGACTCAGTGGTTGCTCCGATGACATTTCCGGGAGGATTGATCCATCCAGCATGCATATGAGTAGATGCCAAAGAAAAGCCCCAGTGCAAGGCGCTACATGGGGTGTCATCAGCCCTGACAGATGCAAAGGCTACCATGAGAACCACTGGTCCTGCTTCAAAGTGGACTCAGTGGTTGCTCCGATGACATTTCCGGGAGGATTGATCCATCCAGCATGCATATGAGTAGATACCAAAGAAAAGCCCCAGTGCAAGGCGCTACATGGGGTGTCACTAGCTCAGCCAGACTCAAAGGCCGACCCTCAAGAATAAAGAAAGGTCGAGCTGTGAAAAAATGAAGATCCTACAGAAAAGCCCCCCTCGGTCTCTTCATAGCAGCCTCCTGCTCGTCGTCGCTCTCTTCCCTGCGTCGTTTTGTGGAAGAGCCGAGGCCAGAAGTTGAGGGAACTACTGCATCTGTGAGCTCTTCTGAAGAATCTTCCAAGATAAAGTCAATGAAGTCTTCAAAGTCCTCGTCCTCAATGACAATGTCTTCAAAGTCCTCGTCCTCAATGACAATGATGTCAGTCTCTTCAGGTTGCAAATACCCGTACCTGTCCATAATAACATCAAAAACCCCTTCCCAAATACCATAACTAGGGTACCGGTTGAAAACAGTATAGAAAGTAGGAAGGTTGGGAGCAGGGTAGGAAACGAGCTGGAAAGCAGGGTAGTAACCTGGAACAGGACTAAAGCAGTGTTGTCCCGCTATCAGAAATTGTGGTTGTAGGAACTGCAACTCACCCCTACCCTCCTGAAGCCAGTCAAAGCCAACCTCGTCCTCGGGCAAAAGGGCGGCATCAGGGCGGACTGAGGTAGGAAGAAAAACATTTATTAAAAAAAACGTCACATCCACAAGCCACCAACTAACACAAAGTCACCGCTAGTCTGATTCAAAAGGCAACTATTTCAGTATTTATCAGGAGCAAATTATGAAAATGCTATTTCCATGTGAGACCATAGCCACGGTCCAAACTGATTCTATAGGGAAAGGCCAGTGTGCACATTATCACCAGCCGAGCACTTTTAAAAAACGCTCTTACATTTGGAACTGGATTCAGAAAACGTCATTCACATATAATATAATCAGACATTTGCCCAAACTATTTTCCACTCCTTCATAGTATATATGCACTCATTCAGGCTCATAACAATATTGATCCGTTGGTGCATTTTAATGAATATCTTGAAGCTAGCTCTCAAATGTTCCTTCTTTTACTTATATCTTGCCATGGTGCAAGAAGAGTTCTATTTCTAAAATGGTGGAGGCGCCATTTTGTTTCCGAGATTGTCAACACAAAAATCGACGATTTGATCCCCTCAAACAAAAATAACGGTGTTTTCATGTCCCTACACATGTGTTAACACATTCCACACCTATTTCGAAGAAGAAAGTCCAGTCTTAACATATTGTTTTACACCAGAAACTGTGAGTGGCCTCACAATATGAGTTTTTCTAATAGCTAGTTTAAATGCTGAACATTCTTTAGCTTAATATTTAGCTTAATATTCTTAATTTAACGTAATTAAACGCACGTTTTGTACTGCAATGGCCTTTTATGGAGTCAAGGAACATTAACAAACACATTTGGCATGAAATTTAAAAAATAAATAAAAATGTTTTACCTGTAGGTCCGAAGATCTGGTCTGGTCTGCCCACCGGGGCCGGGGGTCCACTGGAAGCCATTCTGTCCAACTGGTATTGTTTGCTGTAGGTATTCAACTCAGTTCGCCAACAGTTTCTTTTGGAGGTGATCAGATGTCTGAGAGCTCAATCTTGTAGGTGCAGCATAAACTTCAAGTGCAACTCAGAAACGCCGTTTTTCTATGACGTCACTATTATGCGACCACGCCCCCTCCACTAACGCAGGCATGCGTGTGTGAGAGATTGGATTTTATAGTAAATTGTGTAAATGTAAATAGTTTGGACTGTGTGTGTGTTTACAATAGGTGTTTCCATAAATCCGTGATGTGTGTGATCTGTGATGATAAACTTCACATCATCTTGACCCAGAGCATACATACAAGGTTCAACCAAGAATGAAACATGTCAGCAGTTTCATTTGTGTTGTTGTTGATTTATTATATAACATACTGAATAGAAAGGCAGTAGACATGAACTAAACTAAACTTGAATCACTGCATGCTTCCAACGACATCATGCAAAGATTGCACAATTCATGAAACCCAAATTGATCTAATTTAATTGAGTACCATGTGGGGCTTTTTATTTGTCACTGGATGATACCGAGCAGCCCTCGTCTGTTATTTTATTGCTTTGTGAAGTAATAAAATCACAGTTTTATTTTTGAATTGTTATTAATATTCAACTTTATATGCACATAGTGAGAAGATCACTTTGTGGTGCATTTTGCGACACATTTCTAAAAACAAGGGACACTAATGATGCATGTATGTCATCTGGACAACCTCCACATGATGGCAGTATTGTAACTTGATTCACTTTTTATTCACTGATATATTTTTGCCAACAGATGGCACCACAGTCTCCCTTGCAGTACTACTAGTAAGAAGCCCTCTTTTCTTCTTCCAAACACAATCATCCCATCTCCCCAATTAAGCAAGACAACACTGTGCGGGGTGAAACTGTAACATTAACTCAGACTGCAGACAGTATTGTTCTCAGCCGTGACCTCATTTTACACGTTTAGTCTGTTGCTCATTATCAGTCGGTGGGATAAGTCTGGGAGCAGGAAGGGTGGGAGAGTCTTCCTCTCGCTTTACTGTCAAACGTCTGTGTGTGATCATAACAATCCAACTGAGAGCTGGACTGAGATTTCTATCCAGTAGATATCATGCAAATTGAACACTGATTTGAAACAGCGTCTCCCCCCTGAACCAAATGTATTTACAAAACTCTCAGTTTAACTGATGTGGTGTTATATTATGAGTTCTGAAAATACTATAAGGTTGTCGTACATTGTCAGATTTTTGAATTATATCAGAAATATGATATTGTTTCCAAGACAAAGACATATTTAGAAAGTTTGTCACACATTTATTTGTATTGTGCTCCTCTGTAAACAGTATACATACAGTACATACAGTTTACATGAACATGCTGTGTTCTATGTGACAAATACAACTGTCTCCTTCTTGACTTGTGAGCAGATGCAAAGAGCTGCTGACGGCTTCCTGTGTGTGTGTGAGGAGCTTCCCAAACCCACCAGCACAGAAGAAGCAGATGGAGACAAACTACGTCCTCTGTGCCGGTGGGGACGGGACGCCCCTCCTCCTCCTCTCGGCTGGTGGGTGGAGCGGGTGGTGTCGGAGGGGGGGGAGGGGCAGGGAGGACGTCACCGTACTCACTGGGTCTCAGGAGTCCTGCCCTGTGAGACACAAACACAAGAGATGAATACTTTTAACTCAACTATACAACCTTTACATTGTTCAATGATGGAATCTTATTACTGATACTTCTGTCGTCTTAGTGAGGGATTACTTACTCAGCCCACTGAAAGAAAGGCGACCACCGCTCTCCATCTGGTCCTGCAGTCATCCATCCTTCTCATCTGGTCATGTGGTCTCTGTTGTCTAGGAGATCCAGGATGTTGCTTCCTGTGTTACAGCCATCGATACCTGAGTAAAAGAGACTTGGAAAACTTTTCTTAACGTTAGTAATTTTTACCATACCTATCAGCGCTAAAGTGGGTCAATCCAACGGCCCCAGTGCAAGGCGCTACATGGGGTGTCATCAGCCCTGACAGATGCAAAGGCTACCATGAGAACCACTGGTCCTGCTTCAAAGTGGACTCAGTGGTTGCTCCGATGACATTTCCGGGAGGATTGATCCATCCAGCATGCATATGAGTAGATGCCAAAGAAAAGCCCCAGTGCAAGGCGCTACATGGGGTGTCATCAGCCCTGACAGATGCAAAGGCTACCATGAGAACCACTGGTCCTGCTTCAAAGTGGACTCAGTGGTTGCTCCGATGACATTTCCGGGAGGATTGATCCATCCAGCATGCATATGAGTAGATACCAAAGAAAAGCCCCAGTGCAAGGCGCTACATGGGGTGTCACTAGCTCAGCCAGACTCAAAGGCCGACCCTCAAGAATAAAGAAAGGTCGAGCTGTGAAAAAATGAAGATCCTACAGAAAAGCCCCCGTGCAAGGCGCTACATGGGGTGTCATCAGCCCTGACAGATGCAAAGGCTACCATGAGAACCACTGGTCCTGCTTCAAAGTGGACTCAGTGGTTGCTCCGATGACATTTCCGGGAGGATTGATCCATCCAGCATGCATATGAGTAGATACCAAAGAAAAGCCCCAGTGCAAGGCGCTACATGGGGTGTCACTAGCTCAGCCAGACTCAAAGGCCGACCCTCAAGAATAAAGAAAGGTTGAGCTGTGAAAAAATGAAGATCCTACAGAAAAGCCCCCGTGCAAGGCGCTACATGGGGTGTCATCAGCCCTGACAGATGCAAAGGCTACCATGAGAACCACTGGTCCTGCTTCAAAGTGGACTCAGTGGTTGCTCCGATGACATTTCCGGGAGGATTGATCCATCCAGCATGCATATGAGTAGATACCAAAGAAAAGCCCCAGTGCAAGGCGCTACATGGGGTGTCACTAGCTCAGCCAGACTCAAAGGCCGACCCTCAAGAATAAAGAAAGGTCGAGCTGTGAAAAAATGAAGATCCTACAGAAAAGCCCCCCTCGGTCTCTTCATAGCAGCCTCCTGCTCGTCGTCGCTCTCTTCCCTGCATCGTTTTGTGGAAGAGCCGAGGCCAGAAGTTGAGGGAACTACTGCATCTGTGAGCTCTTCTGAAGAATCTTCCAAGATAAAGTCAATGAAGTCTTCAAAGTCCTCGTCCTCAATGACAATGTCTTCAAAGTCCTCGTCCTCAATGACAATGATGTCAGTCTCTTCAGGTTGCAAATACCCGTACCTGTCCATAATAACATCAAAAAACCCCTTCCCAAATACCATAACTAGGGTACCGGTTGAAAACAGTATAGAAAGTAGGAAGGTTGGGAGCAGGGTAGGAAACGAGCTGGAAAGCAGGGTAGTAACCTGGAACAGGACTAAAGCAGTGTTGTCCCGCTATCACAAATTGTGGTTGTAGGAACTGCAACTCACCCCTACCCTCCTGAAGCCAGTCAAAGCCAACCTCGTCCTCGGGCAAAAGGGCGGCATCAGGGCGGACTGAGGTAGGAAGAAAAACATTTATTAAAAAAAACGTCACATCCACAAGCCACCAACTAACACAAAGTCACCGCTAGTCTGATTCAAAAGGCAACTATTTCAGTATTTATCAGGAGCAAATTATGAAAATGCTATTTCCATGTGAGACCATAGCCACGGTCCAAACTGATTCTATAGGGAAAGGCCAGTGTGCACATTATCACCAGCCGAGCACTTTTAAAAAACGCTCTTACATTTGGAACTGGATTCAGAAAACGTCATTCACATATAATATAATCAGACATTTGCCCAAACTATTTTCCACTCCTTCATAGTATATATGCACTCATTCAGGCTCATAACAATATTGATCCGTTGGTGCATTTTAATGAATATCTTGAAGCTAGCTCTCAAATGTTCCTTCTTTTACTTATATCTTGCCATGGTGCAAGAAGAGTTCTATTTCTAAAATGGTGGAGGCGCCATTTTGTTTCCGAGATTGTCAACACAAAAATCGACGATTTGATCCCCTCAAACTAAAATAACGGTGTTTTCATGTCCCTACACATGTGTTAACACATTCCACACCTATTTCGAAGAAGAAAGTCCAGTCTTAACATATTGTTTTACACCAGAAACTGTGAGTGGCCTCACAATATGAGTTTTTCTAATAGCTAGTTTAAATGCTGAACATTCTTTAGCTTAATATTTAGCTTAATATTCTTAATTTAACGTAATTAAACGCACGTTTTGTACTGCAATGGCCTTTTATGGAGTCAAGGAACATTAACAAACACATTTGGCATGAAATTTAAAAAATAAATAAAAATGTTTTACCTGTAGGTCCGAAGATCTGGTCTGGTCTGCCCACCGGGGCCGGGGGTCCACTGGAAGCCATTCTGTCCAACTGGTATTGTTTGCTGTAGGTATTCAACTCAGTTCGCCAACAGTTTGTTTTGGAGGTGATCAGATGTCTGAGAGCTCAATCTTGTAGGTGCAGCATAAACTTCAAGTGCAACTCAGAAACGCCGTTTTTCTATGACGTCACTATTATGCGACCACGCCCCCTCCACTAACGCAGGCATGCGTGTGTGAGAGATTGGATTTTATAGTAAATTGTGTAAATGTAAATAGTTTGGACTGTGTGTGTGTTTACAATAGGTGTTTCCATAAATCCGTGATGTGTGTGATCTGTGATGATAAACTTCACATCATCTTGACCCAGAGCATACATACAAGGTTCAACCAAGAATGAAACATGTCAGCAGTTTCATTTGTGTTGTTGTTGATTTATTATATAACATACTGAATAGAAAGGCAGTAGACATGAACTAAACTAAACTTGAATCACTGCATGCTTCCAACGACATCATGCAAAGATTGCACAATTCATGAAACCCAAATTGATCTCATTTAATTGAGTACCATGTGGGGCTTTTTATTTGTCACTGGATGATACCGAGCAGCCCTCGTCTGTTATTTTATTGCTTTGTGAAGTAATAAAATCACAGTTTTATTTTTGAATTGTTATTAATATTCAACTTTATATGCACATAGTGAGAAGATCACTTTGTGGTGCATTTTGCGACACATTTCTAAAAACAAGGGACACTAATGATGCATGTATGTCATCTGGACAACCTCCACATGATGGCAGTATTGTAACTTGATTCACTTTTTATTCACTGATATATTTTTGCCAACAGATGGCACCACAGTCTCCCTTGCAGTACTACTAGTAAGAAGCCCTCTTTTCTTCTTCCAAACACAATCATCCCATCTCCCCAATTAAGCAAGACAACACTGTGCGGGGTGAAACTGTAACATTAACTCAGACTGCAGACAGTATTGTTCTCAGCCGTGACCTCATTTTACACGTTTAGTCTGTTGCTCATTATCAGTCGGTGGGATAAGTCTGGGAGCAGGAAGGGTGGGAGAGTCTTCCTCTCGCTTTACTGTCAAACGTCTGTGTGTGATCATAACAATCCAACTGAGAGCTGGACTGAGATTTCTATCCAGTAGATATCATGCAAATTGAACACTGATTTGAAAAAGCGTCTCCCCCCTGAACCAAATGTATTTACAAAACTCTCAGTTTAACTGATGTGGTGTTATATTATGAGTTCTGAAAATACTATAAGGTTGTCGTACATTGTCAGATTTTTGAATTATATCAGAAATATGATATTGTTTCCAAGACAAAGACATATTTAGAAAGTTTGTCACACATTTATTTGTATTGTGCTCCTCTGTAAACAGTATACATACAGTACATACAGTTTACATGAACATGCTGTGTTCTATGTGACAAATACAACTGTCTCCTTCTTGACTTGTGAGCAGATGCAAAGAGCTGCTGACGGCTTCCTGTGTGTGTGTGAGGAGCTTCCCAAACCCACCAGCACAGACGAAGCAGATGGAGACAAACTACGTCCTCTGTGCCGGTGGGGACGGGACGCCCCTCCTCCTCCTCTCGGCTGGTGGGTGGAGCGGGTGGTGTCGGAGGGGGGGGAGGGGCAGGGAGGACGTCACCGTACTCACTGGGTCTCAGGAGTCCTGCCCTGTGAGACACAAACACAAGAGATGAATACTTTTAACTCAACTATACAACCTTTACATTGTTCAATGATGGAATCTTATTACTGATACTTCTGTCGTCTTAGTGAGGGATTACTTACTCAGCCCACTGAAAGAAAGGCGACCACCGCTCTCCATCTGGTCCTGCAGTCATCCATCCTTCTCATCTGGTCATGTGGTCTCTGTTGTCTAGGAGATCCAGGATGTTGCTTCCTGTGTTACAGCCATCGATACCTGAGTAAAAGAGACTTGGAAAACTTTTCTTAACGTTAGTAATTTTTACCATACCTATCAGCGCTAAAGTGGGTCAATCCAACGGCCCCAGTGCAAGGCGCTACATGGGGTGTCATCAGCCCTGACAGATGCAAAGGCTACCATGAGAACCACTGGTCCTGCTTCAAAGTGGACTCAGTGGTTGCTCCGATGACATTTCCGGGAGGATTGATCCATCCAGCATGCATATGAGTAGATACCAAAGAAAAGCCCCAGTGCAAGGCGCTACATGGGGTGTCACTAGCTCAGCCAGACTCAAAGGCCGACCCTCAAGAATAAAGAAAGGTTGAGCTGTGAAAAAATGAAGATCCTACAGAAAAGCCCCCGTGCAAGGCGCTACATGGGGTGTCATCAGCCCTGACAGATGCAAAGGCTACCATGAGAACCACTGGTCCTGCTTCAAAGTGGACTCAGTGGTTGCTCCGATGACATTTCCGGGAGGATTGATCCATCCAGCATGCATATGAGTAGATACCAAAGAAAAGCCCCAGTGCAAGGCGCTACATGGGGTGTCACTAGCTCAGCCAGACTCAAAGGCCGACCCTCAAGAATAAAGAAAGGTTGAGCTGTGAAAAAATGAAGATCCTACAGAAAAGCCCCAGTGCAAGTCGCTACATGGGGTGTCACTAGCTCAGCCAGACTCAAAGGCCGACCCTCAAGAATAAAGAAAGGTTGAGCTGTGAAAAAATGAAGATCCTACAGAAAAGCCCCCGTGCAAGGCGCTACATGGGGTGTCATCAGCCCTGACAGATGCAAAGGCTACCATGAGAACCACTGGTCCTGCTTCAAAGTGGACTCAGTGGTTGCTCCGATGACATTTCCGGGAGGATTGATCCATCCAGCATGCATATGAGTAGATGCCAAAGAAAAGCCCCAGTGCAAGGCGCTACATGGGGTGTCATCAGCCCTGACAGATGCAAAGGCTACCATGAGAACCACTGGTCCTGCTTCAAAGTGGACTCAGTGGTTGCTCCGATGACATTTCCGGGAGGATTGATCCATCCAGCATGCATATGAGTAGATACCAAAGAAAAGCCCCAGTGCAAGGCGCTACATGGGGTGTCACTAGCTCAGCCAGACTCAAAGGCCGACCCTCAAGAATAAAGAAAGGTTGAGCTGTGAAAAAATGAAGATCCTACAGAAAAGCCCCCGTGCAAGGCGCTACATGGGGTGTCATCAGCCCTGACAGATGCAAAGGCTACCATGAGAACCACTGGTCCTGCTTCAAAGTGGACTCAGTGGTTGCTCCGATGACATTTCCGGGAGGATTGATCCATCCAGCATGCATATGAGTAGATACCAAAGAAAAGCCCCAGTGCAAGGCGCTACATGGGGTGTCACTAGCTCAGCCAGACTCAAAGGCCGACCCTCAAGAATAAAGAAAGGTTGAGCTGTGAAAAAATGAAGATCCTACAGAAAAGCCCCCGTGCAAGGCGCTACATGGGGTGTCATCAGCCCTGACAGATGCAAAGGCTACCATGAGAACCACTGGTCCTGCTTCAAAGTGGACTCAGTGGTTGCTCCGATGACATTTCCGGGAGGATTGATCCATCCAGCATGCATATGAGTAGATGCCAAAGAAAAGCCCCAGTGCAAGGCGCTACATGGGGTGTCATCAGCCCTGACAGATGCAAAGGCTACCATGAGAACCACTGGTCCTGCTTCAAAGTGGACTCAGTGGTTGCTCCGATGACATTTCCGGGAGGATTGATCCATCCAGCATGCATATGAGTAGATACCAAAGAAAAGCCCCAGTGCAAGGCGCTACATGGGGTGTCACTAGCTCAGCCAGACTCAAAGGCCGACCCTCAAGAATAAAGAAAGGTTGAGCTGTGAAAAAATGAAGATCCTACAGAAAAGCCCCCGTGCAAGGCGCTACATGGGATGTCATCAGCCCTGACAGATGCAAAGGCTACCATGAGAACCACTGATCCTGCTTCAAAGTGGACTCAGTGGTTGCTCCGATGACATTTCCGGGAGGATTGATCCATCCAGCATGCATATGAGTAGATACCAAAGAAAAGCCCCAGTGCAAGGCGCTACATGGGGTGTCACTAGCTCAGCCAGACTCAAAGGCCGACCCTCAAGAATAAAGAAAGGTTGAGCTGTGAAAAAATGAAGATCCTACAGAAAAGCCCCCGTGCAAGGCGCTACATGGGGTGTCATCAGCCCTGACAGATGCAAAGGCTACCATGAGAACCACTGGTCCTGCTTCAAAGTGGACTCAGTGGTTGCTCCGATGACATTTCCGGGAGGATTGATCCATCCAGCATCCATATGAGTAGATGCCAAAGAAAAGCCCCAGTGCAAGGCGCTACATGGGGTGTCATCAGCCCTGACAGATGCAAAGGCTACCATGAGAACCACTGGTCCTGCTTCAAAGTGGACTCAGTGGTTGCTCCGATGACATTTCCGGGAGGATTGATCCATCCAGCATGCATATGAGTAGATACCAAAGAAAAGCCCCAGTGCAAGGCGCTACATGGGGTGTCACTAGCTCAGCCAGACTCAAAGGCCGACCCTCAAGAATAAAGAAAGGTTGAGCTGTGAAAAAATGAAGATCCTACAGAAAAGCCCCCGTGCAAGGCGATACATGGGGTGTCATCAGCCCTGACAGATGCAAAGGCTACCATGAGAACCACTGGTCCTGCTTCAAAGTGGACTCAGTGGTTGCGCCGATGACATTTCCGGGAGGATTGATCCATCCAGCATGCATATGAGTAGATACCAAAGAAAAGCCCCAGTGCAAGGCGCTACATGGGGTGTCACTAGCTCAGCCAGACTCAAAGGCCGACCCTCAAGAATAAAGAAAGGTTGAGCTGTGAAAAAATGAAGATCCTACAGAAAAGCCCCCGTGCAAGGCGCTACATGGGGTGTCATCAGCCCTGACAGATGCAAAGGCTACCATGAGAACCACTGGTCCTGCTTCAAAGTGGACTCAGTGGTTGCTCCGATG
This sequence comes from Melanostigma gelatinosum, assembly GCF_949748355.1. Lineage (NCBI taxonomy): Eukaryota > Metazoa > Chordata > Actinopteri > Perciformes > Zoarcidae > Melanostigma > Melanostigma gelatinosum. Next base: position 25,642,233 of record NC_136647.1, on the reverse strand, counting down.
ACATTTCCGGGAGGATTGATCCATCCAGCATGCATATGAGTAGATACCAAAGAAAAGCCCCAGTGCAAGGCGCTACATGGGGTGTCACTAGCTCAGCCAGACTCAAAGGCCGACCCTCAAGAATAAAGAAAGGTTGAGCTGTGAAAAAATGAAGATCCTACAGAAAAGCCCCCGTGCAAGGCGCTACATGGGGTGTCATCAGCCCTGACAGATGCAAAGGCTACCATGAGAACCACTGGTCCTGCTTCAAAGTGGACTCAGTGGTTGCTCCGATGACATTTCCGGGAGGATTGATCCATCCAGCATCCATATGAGTAGATGCCAAAGAAAAGCCCCAGTGCAAGGCGCTACATGGGGTGTCATCAGCCCTGACAGATGCAAAGGCTACCATGAGAACCACTGGTCCTGCTTCAAAGTGGACTCAGTGGTTGCTCCGATGACATTTCCGGGAGGATTGATCCATCCAGCATGCATATGAGTAGATACCAAAGAAAAGCCCCAGTGCAAGGCGCTACATGGGGTGTCACTAGCTCAGCCAGACTCAAAGGCCGACCCTCAAGAATAAAGAAAGGTTGAGCTGTGAAAAAATGAAGATCCTACAGAAAAGCCCCCGTGCAAGGTGATACATGGGGTGTCATCAGCCCTGACAGATGCAAAGGCTACCATGAGAACCACTGGTCCTGCTTCAAAGTGGACTCAGTGGTTGCTCCGATGACATTTCCGGGAGGATTGATCCATCCAGCATGCATATGAGTAGATACCAAAGAAAAGCCCCAGTGCAAGGCGCTACATGGGGTGTCACTAGCTCAGCCAGACTCAAAGGCCGACCCTCAAGAATAAAGAAAGGTTGAGCTGTGAAAAAATGAAGATCCTACAGAAAAGCCCCCGTGCAAGGCGCTACATGGGGTGTCATCAGCCCTGACAGATGCAAAGGCTACCATGAGAACCACTGGTCCTGCTTCAAAGTGGACTCAGTGGTTGCTCCGATGACATTTCCGGGAGGATTGATCCATCCAGCATGCATATGAGTAGATGCCAAAGAAAAGCCCCAGTGCAAGGCGCTACATGGGGTGTCATCAGCCCTGACAGATGCAAAGGCTACCATGAGAACCACTGGTCCTGCTTCAAAGTGGACTCAGTGGTTGCTCCGATGACATTTCCGGGAGGATTGATCCATCCAGCATGCATATGAGTAGATACCAAAGAAAAGCCCCAGTGCAAGGCGCTACATGGGGTGTCACTAGCTCAGCCAGACTCAAAGGCCGACCCTCAAGAATAAAGAAAGGTTGAGCTGTGAAAAAATGAAGATCCTACAGAAAAGCCCCCGTGCAAGGCGCTACATGGGGTGTCATCAGCCCTGACAGATGCAAAGGCTACCATGAGAACCACTGGTCCTGCTTCAAAGTGGACTCAGTGGTTGCTCCGATGACATTTCCGGGAGGATTGATCCATCCAGCATGCATATGAGTAGATGCCAAAGAAAAGCCCCAGTGCAAGGCGCTACATGGGGTGTCATCAGCCCTGACAGATGCAAAGGCTACCATGAGAACCACTGGTCCTGCTTCAAAGTGGACTCAGTGGTTGCTCCGATGACATTTCCGGGAGGATGGATCCATCCAGCATGCATATGAGTAGATACCAAAGAAAAGCCCCAGTGCAAGGCGCTACATGGGGTGTCACTAGCTCAGCCAGACTCAAAGGCCGACCCTCAAGAATAAAGAAAGGTTGAGCTGTGAAAAAATGAAGATCCTACAGAAAAGCCCCCGTGCAAGGCGCTACATGGGGTGTCATCAGCCCTGACAGATGCAAAGGCTACCATGAGAACCACTGGTCCTGCTTCAAAGTGGACTCAGTGGTTGCTCCGATGACATTTCCGGGAGGATTGATCCATCCAGCATGCATATGAGTAGATGCCAAAGAAAAGCCCCAGTGCAAGGCGCTACATGGGGTGTCATCAGCCCTGACAGATGCAAAGGCTACCATGAGAACCACTGGTCCTGCTTCAAAGTGGACTCAGTGGTTGCTCCGATGACATTTCCGGGAGGATTGATCCATCCAGCATGCATATGAGTAGATACCAAAGAAAAGCCCCAGTGCAAGGCGCTACATGGGGTGTCACTAGCTCAGCCAGACTCAAAGGCCGACCCTCAAGAATAAAGAAAGGTTGAGCTGTGAAAAAATGAAGATCCTACAGAAAAGCCCCCGTGCAAGGCGCTACATGGGGTGTCATCAGCCCTGACAGATGCAAAGGCTACCATGAGAACCACTGGTCCTGCTTCAAAGTGGACTCAGTGGTTGCTCCGATGACATTTCCGGGAGGATTGATCCATCCAGCATGCATATGAGTAGATGCCAAAGAAAAGCCCCAGTGCAAGGCGCTACATGGGGTGTCATCAGCCCTGACAGATGCAAAGGCTACCATGAGAACCACTGGTCCTGCTTCAAAGTGGACTCAGTGGTTGCTCCGATGACATTTCCGGGAGGATTGATCCATCCAGCATGCATATGAGTAGATACCAAAGAAAAGCCCCAGTGCAAGGCGCTACATGGGGTGTCACTAGCTCAGCCAGACACAAAGGCCGACACTCAAGAATAAAGAAAGGTTGTGCTGTGAAAAAATGAAGATCCTACAGAAAAGCCCCCGTGCAAGGCGCTACATGGGGTATCATCAGCCCTGACAGATGCAAAGGCTACCATGAGAACCACTGGTCCTGCTTCAAAGTGGACTCAGTGGTTGCTCCGATGACATTTCCGGGAGGATTGATCCATCCAGCATGCATATGAGTAGATGCCAAAGAAAAGCCCCAGTGCAAGGCGCTACATGGGGTGTCATCAGCCCTGACAGATGCAAAGGCTACCATGAGAACCACTGGTCCTGCTTCAAAGTGGACTCAGTGGTTGCTCCGATAACATTTCCGGGAGGATTGATCCATCCAGCATGCATATGAGTAGATACCAAAGAAAAGCCCCAGTGCAAGGCGCTACATGGGGTGTCACTAGCTCAGCCAGACTCAAAGGCCGACCCTCAAGAATAAAGAAAGGTTGAGCTGTGAAAAAATGAAGATCCTACAGAAAAGCCCCCGTGCAAGGCGCTACATGGGGTGTCATCAGCCCTGACAGATGCAAAGGCTACCATGAGAACCACTGGTCCTGCTTCAAAGTGGACTCAGTGGTTGCTCCGATGACATTTCCGGGAGGATTGATCCATCCAGCATGCATATGAGTAGATGCCAAAGAAAAGCCCCAGTGCAAGGCGCTACATGGGGTGTCATCAGCCCTGACAGATGCAAAGGCTACCATGAGAACCACTGGTCCTGCTTCAAAGTGGACTCAGTGGTTGCTCCGATGACATTTCCGGTAGGATTGATCCATCCAGCATGCATATGAGTAGATACCAAAGAAAAGCCCCAGTGCAAGGCGCTACATGGGGTGTCACTAGCTCAGCCAGACTCAAAGGCCGACCCTCAAGAATAAAGAAAGGTTGAGCTGTGAAAAAATGAAGATCCTACAGAAAAGCCCCCGTGCAAGGCGCTACATGGGGTGTCATCAGCCCTGACAGATGCAAAGGCTACCATGAGAACCACTGGTCCTGCTTCAAAGTGGACTCAGTGGTTGCTCCGATGACATTTCCGGGAGGATTGATCCATCCAGCATGCATATGAGTAGATGCCAAAGAAAAGCCCCAGTGCAAGGCGCTACATGGGGTGTCATCAGCCCTGACAGATGCAAAGGCTACCATGAGAACCACTGGTCCTGCTTCAAAGTGGACTCAGTGGTTGCTCCGATGACATTTCCGGGAGGATTGATCCATCCAGCATGCATATGAGTAGATACCAAAGAAAAGCCCCAGTGCAAGGCGCTACATGGGGTGTCACTAGCTCAGCCAGACTCAAAGGCCGACCCTCAAGAATAAAGAAAGGTCGAGCTGTGAAAAAATGAAGATCCTACAGAAAAGCCCCCCTCTGTCTCTTCATAGCAGCCTCCTGCTCGTCGTCGCTCTCTTCCCTGCGTCGTTTTGTGGAAGAGCCGAGGCCAGAAGTTGAGGGAACTACTGCATCTGTGAGCTCTTCTGAAGAATCTTCCAAGATAAAGTCAATGAAGTCTTCAAAGTCCTCGTCCTCAATGACATTGTCTTCAAAGTCCTCGTCCTCAATGACAATGATGTCAGTCTCTTCAGGTTGCAAATACCCGTACCTGTCCATAATAACATCAAAAACCCCTTCCCAAATACCATAACTAGGGTACCGGTTGAAAACAGTATAGAAAGTAGGAAGGTTGGGAGCAGGGTAGGAAACGAGCTGGAAAGCAGGGTAGTAACCTGGAACAGGACTAAAGCAGTGTTGTCCCGCTATCACAAATTGTGGTTGTAGGAACTGCAACTCACCCCTACCCTCCTGAAGCCAGTCAAAGCCAACCTCGTCCTCGGGCAAAAGGGCGGCATCAGGGCGGACTGAGGTAGGAAGAAAAACATTTATTAAAAAAAACGTCACATCCACAAGCCACCAACTAACACAAAGCCACCGCTAGTCTGATTCAAAAGGCAACTATTTCAGTATTTATCAGGAGCAAATTATGAAAATGCTATTTCCATGTGAGACCATAGCCACGGTCCAAACTGATTCTATAGGGAAAGGCCAGTGTGCACATTATCACCAGCCGAGCACTTTTAAAAAACGCTCTTACATTTGGAACTGGATTCAGAAAACGTCATTCACATATAATATAATCAGACATTTGCCCAAACTATTTTCCACTCCTTCATAGTATATATGCACTCATTCAGGCTCATAACAATATTGATCCGTTGGTGCATTTTAATGAATATCTTGAAGCTAGCTCTCAAATGTTCCTTCTTTTACTTATATCTTGCCATGGTGCAAGAAGAGTTCTATTTCTAAAATGGTGGAGGCGCCATTTTGTTTCCGAGATTGTCAACACAAAAATCGACGATTTGATCCCCTCAAACAAAAATAACGGTGTTTTCATGTCCCTACACATGTGTTAACACATTCCACACCTATTTCGAAGAAGAAAGTCCAGTCTTAACATATTGTTTTACACCAGAAACTGTGAGTGGCCTCACAATATGAGTTTTTCTAATAGCTAGTTTAAATGCTGAACATTCTTTAGCTTAATATTTAGCTTAATATTCTTAATTTAACGTAATTAAACGCACGTTTTGTACTGCAATGGCCTTTTATGGAGTCAAGGAACATTAACAAACACATTTGGCATGAAATTTAAAAAATAAATAAAAATGTTTTACCTGTAGGTCCGAAGATCTGGTCTGGTCTGCCCACCGGTGCCGGGGGTCCACTGGAAGCCATTCTGTCCAACTGGTATTGTTTGCTGTAGGTATTCAACTCAGTTCGCCAACAGTTTGTTTTGGAGGTGATCAGATGTCTGAGAGCTCAATCTTGTAGGTGCAGCATAAACTTCAAGTGCAACTCAGAAACGCCGTTTTTCTATGACGTCACTATTATGCGACCACGCCCCCTCCACTAACGCAGGCATGCGTGTGTGAGAGAGATTGGATTTTATAGTAAATTGTGTAAATGTAAATAGTTTGGACTGTGTGTGTGTTTACAATAGGTGTTTCCATAAATCCGTGATGTGTGTGATCTGTGATGATAAACTTCACATCATCTTGACCCAGAGCATACATACAAGGTTCAACCAAGAATGAAACATGTCAGCAGTTTCATTTGTGTTGTTGTTGATTTATTATATAACATACTGAATAGAAAGGCAGTAGACATGAACTAAACTAAACTTGAATCACTGCATGCTTCCAACGACATCATGCAAAGATTGCACAATTCATGAAACCCAAATTGATCTCATTTAATTGAGTACCATGTGGGGCTTTTTATTTGTCACTGGATGATACCGAGCAGCCCTCGTCTGTTATTTTATTGCTTTGTGAAGTAATAAAATCACAGTTTTATTTTTGAATTGTTATTAATATTCAACTTTATATGCACATAGTGAGAAGATCACTTTGTGGTGCATTTTGCGACACATTTCTAAAAACAAGGGACACTAATGATGCATGTATGTCATCTGGACAATCTCCACATGATGGCAGTATTGTAACTTGATTCACTTTTTATTCACTGATATATTTTTGCCAACAGATGGCACCACAGTCTCCCTTGCACTACTACTAGTAAGAAGCCCTCTTTTCTTCTTCCAAACACAATCATCCCATCTCCCCAATTAAGCAAGACAACACTGTGCGGGGTGAAACTGTAACATTAACTCAGACTGCAGACAGTATTGTTCTCAGCCGTGACCTCATTTTACACGTTTAGTCTGTTGCTCATTATCAGTCGGTGGGATAAGTCTGGGAGCAGGAAGGGTGGGAGAGTCTTCCTCTCGCTTTACTGTCAAACGTCTGTGTGTGATCATAACAATCCAACTGAGAGCTGGACTGAGATTTCTATCCAGTAGATATCATGCAAATTGAACACTGATTTGAAACAGCGTCTCCCCCCTGAACCAAATGTATTTACAAAACTCTCAGTTTAACTGATGTGGTGTTATATTATGAGTTCTGAAAATACTATAAGGTTGTCGTACATTGTCAGATTTTTGAATTATATCAGAAATATGATATTGTTTCCAAGACAAAGACATATTTAGAAAGTTTGTCACACATTTATTTGTATTGTGCTCCTCTGTAAACCGTATACATACAGTACATACAGTTTACATGAACATGCTGTGTTCTATGTGACAAATACAACTGTCTCCTTCTTGACTTGTGAGCAGATGCAAAGAGCTGCTGACGGCTTCCTGTGTGTGTGTGAGGAGCTTCCCAAACCCACCAGCACAGAAGAAGCAGATGGAGACAAACTACGTCCTCTGTGCCGGTGGGGACGGGACGCCCCTCCTCCTCCTCTCGGCTGGTGGGTGGAGCGGGTGGTGTCGGAGGGGGGGGAGGGGCAGGGAGGACGTCACCGTACTCACTGGGTCTCAGGAGTCCTGCCCTGTGAGACACAAACACAAGAGATGAATACTTTTAACTCAACTATACAACCTTTACATTGTTCAATGATGGAATCTTATTACTGATACTTCTGTCGTCTTAGTGAGGGATTACTTACTCAGCCCACTGAAAGAAAGGCGACCACCGCTCTCCATCTGGTCCTGCAGTCATCCATCCTTCTCATCTGGTCATGTGGTCTCTGTTGTCTAGGAGATCCAGGATGTTGCTTCCTGTGTTACAGCCATCGATACCTGAGTAAAAGAGACTTGGAAAACTTTTCTTAACGTTAGTAATTTTTACCATACCTATCAGCGCTAAAGTGGGTCAATCCAACGGCCCCAGTGCAAGGCGCTACATGGGGTGTCATCAGCCCTGACAGATGCAAAGGCTACCATGAGAACCACTGGTCCTGCTTCAAAGTGGACTCAGTGGTTGCTCCGATGACATTTCCGGGAGGATTGATCCATCCAGCATGCATATGAGTAGATACCAAAGAAAAGCCCCAGTGCAAGGCGCTACATGGGGTGTCACTAGCTCAGCCAGACTCAAAGGCCGACCCTCAAGAATAAAGAAAGGTTGAGCTGTGAAAAAATGAAGATCCTACAGAAAAGCCCCCGTGCAAGGCGCTACATGGGGTGTCATCAGCCCTGACAGATGCAAAGGCTACCATGAGAACCACTGGTCCTGCTTCAAAGTGGACTCAGTGGTTGCTCCGATGACATTTCCGGGAGGATTGATCCATCCAGCATGCATATGAGTAGATGCCAAATAAAAGCCCCAGTGCAAGGCGCTACATGGGGTGTCATCAGCCCTGACAGATGCAAAGGCTACCATGAGAACCACTGGTCCTGCTTCAAAGTGGACTCAGTGGTTGCTCCGATGACATTTCCGGGAGGATTGATCCATCCAGCATGCATATGAGTAGATACCAAAGAAAAGCCCCAGTGCAAGGCGCTACATGGGGTGTCACTAGCTCAGCCAGACTCAAAGGCCGACCCTCAAGAATAAAGAAAGGTTGAGCTGTGAAAAAATGAAGATCCTACAGAAAAGCCCCCGTGCAAGGCGCTACATGGGGTGTCATCAGCCCTGACAGATGCAAAGGCTACCATGAGAACCACTGGTCCTGCTTCAAAGTGGACTCAGTGGTTGCTCCGATGACATTTCCGGGAGGATTGATCCATCCAGCATGCATATGAGTAGATGCCAAAGAAAAGCCCCAGTGCAAGGCGCTACATGGGGTGTCATCAGCCCTGACAGATGCAAAGGCTACCATGAGAACCACTTGTCCTGCTTCAAAGTGGACTCAGTGGTTGCTCCGATGACATTTCCGGGAGGATTGATCCATCCAGCATGCATATGAGTAGATACCAAAGAAAAGCCCCAGTGCAAGGCGCTACATGGGGTGTCACTAGCTCAGCCAGACTCAAAGGCCGACCCTCAAGAATAAAGAAAGGTTGAGCTGTGAAAAAATGAAGATCCTACAGAAAAGCCCCCGTGCAAGGCGCTACATGGGGTGTCATCAGCCCTGACAGATGCAAAGGCTACCATGAGAACCACTGGTCCTGCTTCAAAGTGGACTCAGTGGTTGCTCCGATGACATTTCCGGGAGGATTGATCCATCCAGCATGCATATGAGTAGATGCCAAAGAAAAGCCCCAGTGCAAGGCACTACATGGGGTGTCATCAGCCCTGACAGATGCAAAGGCTACCATGAGAACCACTGGTCCTGCTTCAAAGTGGACTCAGTGGTTGCTCCGATGACATTTCCGGGAGGATTGATCCATCCAGCATGCATATGAGTAGATACCAAAGAAAAGCCCCAGTGCAAGGCGCTACATGGGGTGTCACTAGCTCAGCCAGACTCAAAGGCCGACCCTCAAGAATAAAGAAAGGTTGAGCTGTGAAAAAATGAAGATCCTACAGAAAAGCCCCCGTGCAAGGCGCTACATGGGGTGTCATCAGCCCTGACAGATGCAAAGGCTACCATGAGAACCACTGGTCCTGCTTCAAAGTGGACTCAGTGGTTGCTCCGATGACATTTCCGGGAGGATTGATCCATCCAGCATGCATATGAGTAGATGCCAAAGAAAAGCCCCAGTGCAAGGCGCTACATGGGGTGTCATCAGCCCTGACAGATGCAAAGGCTACCATGAGAACCACTGGTCCTGCTTCAAAGTGGACTCAGTGGTTGCTCCGATGACATTTCCGGGAGGATTGATCCATCCAGCATGCATATGAGTAGATGCCAAAGAAAAGCCCCAGTGCAAGGCGCTACATGGGGTGTCATCAGCCCTGACAGATGCAAAGGCTACCATGAGAACCACTGGTCCTGCTTCAAAGTGGACTCAGTGGTTGCTCCGATGACATTTCCGGGAGGATTGATCCATCCAGCATGCATATGAGTAGATACCAAAGAAAAGCTCCAGTGCAAGGCGCTACATGGGGTGTCACTAGCTCAGCCAGACTCAAAGGCCGACCCTCAAGAATAAAGAAAGGTTGAGCTGTGAAAAAATGAAGATCCTACAGAAAAGCCCCCGTGCAAGGCGCTACATGGGGTGTCATCAGCCCTGACAGATGCAAAGGCTACCATGAGAACCACTGGTCCTGCTTCAAAGTGGACTCAGTGGTTGCTCCGATGACATTTCCGGGAGGATTGATCCATCCAGCATGCATATGAGTAGATACCAAAGAAAAGCCCCAGTGCAAGGCGCTACATGGGGTGTCATCAGCCCTGACAGATGCAAAGGCTACCATGAGAACCACTGGTCCTGCTTCAAAGTGGACTCAGTGGTTGCTCCGATGACATTTCCGGGAGGATTGATCCATCCAGCATGCATATGAGTAGATACCAAAGAAAAGCCCCAGTGCAAGGCGCTACATGGGGTGTCACTAGCTCAGCCAGACTCAAAGGCCGACCCTCAAGAATAAAGAAAGGTTGAGCTGTGAAAAAATGAAGATCCTACAGAAAAGCCCCCGTGCAAGGCGCTACATGGGGTGTCATCAGCCCTGACAGATGCAAAGGCTACCATGAGAACCACTGGTCCTGCTTCAAAGTGGACTCAGTGGTTGCTCCGATGACATTTCCGGGAGGATTGATCCATCCAGCATGCATATGAGTAGATGCCAAAGAAAAGCCCCAGTGCAAGGCGCTACATGGGGTGTCATCAGCCCTGACAGATGCAAAGGCTACCATGAGAACCACTGGTCCTGCTTCAAAGTGGACTCAGTGGTTGCTCCGATGACATTTCCGGGAGGATTGATCCATCCAGCATGCATATGAGTAGATACCAAAGAAAAGCCCCCGTGCAAGGCGCTACATGGGGTGTCATCAGCCCTGACAGATGCAAAGGCTACCATGAGAACCACTGGTCCTGCTTCAAAGTGGACTCAGTGGTTGCTCCGATGACATTTCCGGGAGGATTGATCCATCCAGCATGCATATGAGTAGATACCAAAGAAAAGCCCCAGTGCAAGGCGCTACATGGGGTGTCACTAGCTCAGCCAGACTCAAAGGCCGACCCTCAAGAATAAAGAAAGGTTGAGCTATGAAAAAATGAAGATCCTACAGAAAAGCCCCCGTGCAAGGCGCTACATGGGGTGTCATCAGCCCTGACAGATGCAAAGGCTACCATGAGAACCACTGGTCCTGCTTCAAAGTGGACTCAGTGGTTGCTCCGATGACATTTCCGGGAGGATTGATCCATCCAGCATGCATATGAGTAGATGCCAAAGAAAAGCCCCAGTGCAAGGCGCTACATGGGGTGTCATCAGCCCTGACAGATGCAAAGGCTACCATGAGAACCACTGGTCCTGCTTCAAAGTGGACTCAGTGGTTGCTCCGATGACATTTCCGGGAGGATTGATCCATCCAGCATGCATATGAGTAGATACCAAAGTAAAGCCCCAGTGCAAGGCGCTACATGGGGTGTCACTAGCTCAGCCAGACTCAAAGGCCGACCCTCAAGAATAAAGAAAGGTTGAGCTGTGAAAAAATGAAGATCCTACAGAAAAGCCCCCGTGCAAGGCGCTACATGGGGTGTCATCAGCCCTGACAGATGCAAAGGCTACCATGAGAACCACTGGTCCTGCTTCAAAGTGGACTCAGTGGTTGCTCCGATGACATTTCCGGGAGGATTGATCCATCCAGCATGCATATGAGTAGATGCCAAAGAAAAGCCCCAGTGCAAGGCGCTACATGGGGTGTCATCAGCCCTGACAGATGCAAAGGCTACCATGAGAACCACTGGTCCTGCTTCAAAGTGGACTCAGTGGTTGCTCCGATGACATTTCCGGGAGGATTGATCCATCCAGCATGCATATGAGTAGATGCCAAAGAAAAGCCCCAGTGCAAGGCGCTACATGGGGTGTCATCAGCCCTGACAGATGCAAAGGCTACCATGAGAACCACTGGTCCTGCTTCAAAGTGGACTCAGTGGTTGCTCCGATGACATTTCCGGGAGGATTGATCCATCCAGCATGCATATGAGTAGATACCAAAGAAAAGCCCCAGTGCAAGGCGCTACATGGGGTGTCACTAGCTCAGCCAGACTCAAAGGCCGACCCTCAAGAATAAAGAAAGGTTGAGCTGTGAAAAAATGAAGATCCTACAGAAAAGCCCCCGTGCAAGGCGCTACATGGGGTGTCATCAGCCCTGACAGATGCAAAGGCTACCATGAGAACCACTGGTCCTGCTTCAAAGTGGACTCAGTGGTTGCTCCGATGACATTTCCGGGAGGATTGATCCATCCAGCATGCATATGAGTAGATGCCAAAGAAAAGCCCCAGTGCAAGGCGCTACATGGGGTGTCACTAGCTCAGCCAGACTCAAAGGCCGACCCTCAAGAATAAAGAAAGGTTGAGCTGTGAAAAAATGAAGATCCTACAGAAAAGCCCCCGTGCAAGGCGCTACATGGGGTATCATCAGCCCTAACAGATGCAAAGGCTACCATGAGAACCACTGGTCCTGCTTCAAAGTGGACTCAGTGGTTGCTCCGATGACATTTCCGGGAGGATTGATCCATCCAGCATGCATATGAGTAGATGCCAAAGAAAAGCCCCAGTGCAAGGCGCTACATGGGGTGTCATCAGCCCTGACAGATGCAAAGGCTACCATGAGAACCACTGGTCCTGCTTCAAAGTGGACTCAGTGGTTGCTCCGATGACATTTCCGGGAGGATTGATCCATCCAGCATGCATATGAGTAGATGCCAAAGAAAAGCCCCAGTGCAAGGCGCTACATGGGGTGTCATCAGCCCTGACAGATGCAAAGGCTACCATGAGAACCACTGGTCCTGCTTCAAAGTGGACTCAGTGGTTGCTCCGATGACATTTCCGGGAGGATTGATCCATCCAGCATGCATATGAGTAGATACCAAAGAAAAGCCCCAGTGCAAGGCGCTACATGGGGTGTCACTAGCTCAGCCAGACTCAAAGGCCGACCCTCAAGAATAAAGAAAGGTTGAGCTGTGAAAAAATGAAGATCCTACAGAAAAGCCCCCGTGCAAGGCGCTACATGGGGTGTCATCAGCCCTGACAGATGCAAAGGCTACCATGAGAACCACTGGTCCTGCTTCAAAGTGGACTCAGTGGTTGCTCCGATGACATTTCCGGGAGGATTGATCCATCCAGCATGCATATGAGTAGATGCCAAAGAAAAGCCCCAGTGCAAGGCGCTACATGGGGTGTCATCAGCCCTGACAGATGCAAAGGCTACCATGAGAACCACTGGTCCTGCTTCAAAGTGGACTCAGTGGTTGCTCCGATGACATTTCCGGGAGGATTGATCCATCCAGCATGCATATGAGTAGATACCAAAGAAAAGCCCCAGTGCAAGGCGCTACATGGGGTGTCACTAGCTCAGCCAGACTCAAAGGCCGACCCTCAAGAATAAAGAAAGGTTGAGCTGTGAAAAAATGAAGATCCTACAGAAAAGCCCCCGTGCAAGGCGCTACATGGGGTGTCATCAGCCCTGACAGATGCAAAGGCTACCATGAGAACCACTGGTCCTGCTTCAAAGTGGACTCAGTGGTTGCTCCGATGACATTTCCGGGAGGATTGATCCATCCAGCATGCATATGAGTAGATGCCAAAGAAAAGCCCCAGTGCAAGGCGCTACATGGGGTGTCATCAGCCCTGACAGATGCAAAGGCTACCATGAGAACCACTGGTCCTGCTTCAAAGTGGACTCAGTGGTTGCTCCGATGACATTTCCGGGAGGATTGATCCATCCAGCATGCATATGAGTAGATACCAAAGAAAAGCCCCAGTGCAAGGCGCTACATGGGGTGTCACTAGCTCAGCCAGACTCAAAGGCCGACCCTCAAGAATAAAGAAAGGTTGAGCTGTGAAAAAATGAAGATCCTACAGAAAAGCCCCCGTGCAAGGCGCTACATGGGGTGTCATCAGCCCTGACAGATGCAAAGGCTACCATGAGAACCACTGGTCCTGCTTCAAAGTGGACTCAGTGGTTGCTCCGATGACATTTCCGGGAGGATTGATCCATCCAGCATGCATATGAGTAGATGCCAAAGAAAAGCCCCAGTGCAAGGCGCTACATGGGGTGTCATCAGCCCTGACAGATGCAAAGGCTACCATGAGAACCACTGGTCCTGCTTCAAAGTGGACTCAGTGGTTGCTCCGATGACATTTCCGGGAGGATTGATCCATCCAGCATGCATATGAGTAGATACCAAAGAAAAGCCCCCGTGCAAGGCGCTACATGGGGTGTCATCAGCCCTGACAGATGCAAAGGCTACCATGAGAACCACTGGTCCTGCTTCAAAGTGGACTCAGTGGTTGCTCCGATGACATTTCCGGGAGGATTGATCCATCCAGCATGCATATGAGTAGATACCAAAGAAAAGCCCCAGTGCAAGGCGCTACATGGGGTGTCACTAGCTCAGCCAGACTCAAAGGCCGACCCTCAAGAATAAAGAAAGGTTGAGCTGTGAAAAAATGAAGATCCTACAGAAAAGCCCCCGTGCAAGGCGCTACATGGGGTGTCATCAGCCCTGACAGATGCAAAGGCTACCATGAGAACCACTGGTCCTGCTTCAAAGTGGACTCAGTGGTTGCTCCGATGACATTTCCGGGAGGATTGATCCATCCAGCATGCATATGAGTAGATGCCAAAGAAAAGCCCCAGTGCAAGGCGCTACATGGGGTGTCATCAGCCCTGACAGATGCAAAGGCTACCATGAGAACCACTGGTCCTGCTTCAAAGTGGACTCAGTGGTTGCTCCGATGACATTTCCGGGAGGATTGATCCATCCAGCATGCATATGAGTAGATACCAAAGAAAAGCCCCAGTGCAAGGCGCTACATGGGGTGTCACTAGCTCAGCCAGACTCAAAGGCCGACCCTCAAGAATAAAGAAAGGTTGAGCTGTGAAAAAATGAAGATCCTACAGAAAAGCCCCCGTGCAAGGCGCTACATGGGGTGTCATCAGCCCTGACAGATGCAAAGGCTACCATGAGAACCACTGGTCCTGCTTCAAAGTGGACTCAGTGGTTGCTCCGATGACATTTCCGGGAGGATTGATCCATCCAGCATGCATATGAGTAGATGCCAAAGAAAAGCCCCAGTGCAAGGCGCTACATGGGGTGTCATCAGCCCTGACAGATGCAAAGGCTACCATGAGAACCACTGGTCCTGCTTCAAAGTGGACTCAGTGGTTGCTCCGATGACATTTCCGGGAGGATTGATCCATCCAGCATGCATATGAGTAGATACCAAAGAAAAGCCCCAGTGCAAGGCGCTACATGGGGTGTCACTAGCTCAGCCAGACTCAAAGGCCGACCCTCAAGAATAAAGAAAGGTTGAGCTGTGAAAAAATGAAGATCCTACAGAAAAGCCCCCGTGCAAGGCGCTACATGGGGTGTCATCAGCCCTGACAGATGCAAAGGCTACCATGAGAACCACTGGTCCTGCTTCAAAGTGGACTCAGTGGTTGCTCCGATGACATTTCCGGGAGGATTGATCCATCCAGCATGCATATGAGTAGATGCCAAAGAAAAGCCCCAGTGCAAGGCGCTACATGGGGTGTCATCAGCCCTGACAGATGCAAAGGCTACCATGAGAACCACTGGTCCTGCTTCAAAGTGGACTCAGTGGTTGCTCCGATGACATTTCCGGGAGGATTGATCCATCCAGCATGCATATGAGTAGATACCAAAGAAAAGCCCCAGTGCAAGGCGCTACATGGGGTGTCACTAGCTCAGCCAGACTCAAAGGCCGACCCTCAAGAATAAAGAAAGGTTGAGCTGTGAAAAAATGAAGATCCTACAGAAAAGCCCCCGTGCAAGGCGTTACATGGGGTGTCATCAGCCCTGACAGATGCAAAGGCTACCATGAGAACCACTGGTCCTGCTTCAAAGTGGACTCAGTGGTTGCTCCGATGACATTTCCGGGAGGATTGATCCATCCAGCATGCATATGAGTAGATGCCAAAGAAAAGCCCCAGTGCAAGGCGCTACATGGGGTGTCATCAGCCCTGACAGATGCAAAGGCTACCATGAGAACCACTGGTCCTGCTTCAAAGTGGACTCAGTGGTTGCTCCGATGACATTTCCGGGAGGATTGATCCATCCAGCATGCATATGAGTAGATACCAAAGAAAAGCCCCAGTGCAAGGCGCTACATGGGGTGTCACTAGCTCAGCCAGACTCAAAGGCCGACCCTCAAGAATAAAGAAAGGTTGAGCTGTGAAAAAATGAAGATCCTACAGAAAAGCCCCCGTGCAAGGCGCTACATGGGGTGTCATCAGCCCTGACAGATGCAAAGGCTACCATGAGAACCACTGGTCCTGCTTCAAAGTGGACTCAGTGGTTGCTCCGATGACATTTCCGGGAGGATTGATCCATCCAGCATGCATATGAGTAGATGCCAAAGAAAAGCCCCAGTGCAAGGCGCTACATGGGGTGTCATCAGCCCTGACAGATGCAAAGGCTACCATGAGAACCACTGGTCCTGCTTCAAAGTGGACTCAGTGGTTGCTCCGATGACATTTCCGGGAGGATTGATCCATCCAGCATGCATATGAGTAGATACCAAAGAAAAGCCCCAGTGCAAGGCGCTACATGGGGTGTCACTAGCTCAGCCAGACTCAAAGGCCGACCCTCAAGAATAAAGAAAGGTTGAGCTGTGAAAAAATGAAGATCCTACAGAAAAGCCCCCGTGCAAGGCGCCACATGGGGTGTCATCAGCCCTGACAGATGCAAAGGCTACCATGAGAACCACTGGTCCTGCTTCAAAGTGGACTCAGTGGTTGCTCCGATGACATTTCCGGGAGGATTGATCCATCCAGCATGCATATGAGTAGATGCCAAAGAAAAGCCCCAGTGCAAGGCGCTACATGGGGTGTCATCAGCCCTGACAGATGCAAAGGCTACCATGAGAACCACTGGTCCTGCTTCAAAGTGGACTCAGTGGTTGCTCCGATGACATTTCCGGGAGGATTGATCCATCCAGCATGCATATGAGTAGATACCAAAGAAAAGCCCCAGTGCAAGGCGCTACATGGGGTGTCACTAGCTCAGCCAGACTCAAAGGCCGACCCTCAAGAATAAAGAAAGGTTGAGCTGTGAAAAAATGAAGATCCTACAGAAAAGCCCCCGTGCAAGGCGCTACATAGGGTGTCATCAGCCCTGACAGATGCAAAGGCTACCATGAGAACCACTGGTCCTGCTTCAAAGTGGACTCAGTGGTTGCTCCGATGACATTTCCGGGAGGATTGATCCATCCAGCATGCATATGAGTAGATGCCAAAGAAAAGCCCCAGTGCAAGGCGCTACATGGGGTGTCATCAGCCCTGACAGATGCAAAGGCTACCATGAGAACCACTGGTCCTGCTTCAAAGTGGACTCAGTGGTTGCTCCGATGACATTTCCGGGAGGATTGATCCATCCAGCATGCATATGAGTAGATACCAAAGAAAAGCCCCAGTGCAAGGCGTTACATGGGGTGTCACTAGCTCAGCCAGACTCAAAGGCCGACCCTCAAGAATAAAGAAAGGTTGAGCTGTGAAAAAATGAAGATCCTACAGAAAAGCCCCCGTGCAAGGCGCTACATGGGGTGTCATCAGCCCTGACAGATGCAAAGGCTACCATGAGAACCACTGGTCCTGCTTCAAAGTGGACTCAGTGGTTGCTCCGATGACATTTCCGGGAGGATTGATCCATCCAGCATGCATATGAGTAGATGCCAAAGAAAAGCCCCAGTGCAAGGCGCTACATGGGGTGTCATCAGCCCTGACAGATGCAAAGGCTACCATGAGAACCACTGGTCCTGCTTCAAAGTGGACTCAGTGGTTGCTCCGATGACATTTCCGGGAGGATTGATCCATCCAGCATGCATATGAGTAGATACCAAAGAAAAGCCCCAGTGCAAGGCGCTACATGGGGTGTCACTAGCTCAGCCAGACTCAAAGGCCGACCCTCAAGAATAAAGAAAGGTTGAGCTGTGAAAAAATGAAGATCCTACAGAAAAGCCCCCGTGCAAGGCGCTACATGGGGTGTCATCAGCCCTGACAGATGCAAAGGCTACCATGAGAACCACTGGTCCTGCTTCAAAGTGGACTCAGTGGTTGCTCCGATGACATTTCCGGGAGGATTGATCCATCCAGCATGCATATGAGTAGATGCCAAAGAAAAGCCCCAGTGCAAGGCGCTACATGGGGTGTCATCAGCCCTGACAGATGCAAAGGCTACCATGAGAACCACTGGTCCTGCTTCAAAGTGGACTCAGTGGTTGCTCCGATGACATTTCCGGGAGGATTGATCCATCCAGCATGCATATGAGTAGATACCAAAGAAAAGCCCCAGTGCAAGGCGCTACATGGGGTGTCACTAGCTCAGCCAGACTCAAAGGCCGACCCTCAAGAATAAAGAAAGGTTGAGCTGTGAAAAAATGAAGATCCTACAGAAAAGCCCCCGTGCAAGGCGCTACATGGGGTGTCATCAGCCCTGACAGATGCAAAGGCTACCATGAGAACCACTGGTCCTGCTTCAAAGTGGACTCAGTGGTTGCTCCGATGACATTTCCGGGAGGATTGATCCATCCAGCATGCATATGAGTAGATGCCAAAGAAAAGCCCCAGTGCAAGGCGCTACATGGGGTGTCATCAGCCCTGACAGATGCAAAGGCTACCATGAGAACCACTGGTCCTGCTTCAAAGTGGACTCAGTGGTTGCTCCGATGACATTTCCGGGAGGATTGATCCATCCAGCATGCATATGAGTAGATACCAAAGAAAAGCCCCAGTGCAAGGCGCTACATGGGGTGTCACTAGCTCAGCCAGACTCAAAGGCCGACCCTCAAGAATAAAGAAAGGTTGAGCTGTGAAAAAATGAAGATCCTACAGAAAAGCCCCCGTGCAAGGCGCTACATGGGGTGTCATCAGCCCTGACAGATGCAAAGGCTACCATGAGAACCACTGGTCCTGCTTCAAAGTGGACTCAGTGGTTGCTCCGATGACATTTCCGGGAGGATTGATCCATCCAGCATGCATATGAGTAGATGCCAAAGAAAAGCCCCAGTGCAAGGCGCTACATGGGGTGTCATCAGCCCTGACAGATGCAAAGGCTACCATGAGAACCACTGGTCCTGCTTCAAAGTGGACTCAGTGGTTGCTCCGATGACATTTCCGGGAGGATTGATCCATCCAGCATGCATATGAGTAGATACCAAAGAAAAGCCCCAGTGCAAGGCGCTACATGGGGTGTCACTAGCTCAGCCAGACTCAAAGGCCGACCCTCAAGAATAAAGAAAGGTTGAGCTGTGAAAAAATGAAGATCCTACAGAAAAGCCCCCGTGCAAGGCGCTACATGGGGTGTCATCAGCCCTGACAGATGCAAAGGCTACCATGAGAACCACTGGTCCTGCTTCAAAGTGGACTCAGTGGTTGCTCCGATGACATTTCCGGGAGGATTGATCCATCCAGCATGCATATGAGTAGATGCCAAAGAAAAGCCCCAGTGCAAGGCGCTACATGGGGTGTCATCAGCCCTGACAGATGCAAAGGCTACCATGAGAACCACTGGTCCTGCTTCAAAGTGGACTCAGTGGTTGCTCCGATGACATTTCCGGGAGGATTGATCCATCCAGCATGCATATGAGTAGATACCAAAGAAAAGCCCCAGTGCAAGGCGCTACATGGGGTGTCACTAGCTCAGCCAGACTCAAAGGCCGACCCTCAAGAATAAAGAAAGGTTGAGCTGTGAAAAAATGAAGATCCTACAGAAAAGCCCCCGTGCAAGGCGCTACATGGGGTGTCATCAGCCCTGACAGATGCAAAGGCGACCATGAGAACCACTGGTCCTGCTTCAAAGTGGACTCAGTGGTTGCTCCGATGACATTTCCGGGAGGATTGATCCATCCAGCATGCATATGAGTAGATGCCAAAGAAAAGCCCCAGTGCAAGGCGCTACATGGGGTGTCATCAGCCCTGACAGATGCAAAGGCTACCATGAGAACCACTGGTCCTGCTTCAAAGTGGACTCAGTGGTTGCTCCGATGACATTTCCGGGAGGATTGATCCATCCAGCATGCATATGAGTAGATACCAAAGAAAAGCCCCAGTGCAAGGCGCTACATGGGGTGTCACTAGCTCAGCCAGACTCAAAGGCCGACCCTCAAGAATAAAGAAAGGTTGAGCTGTGAAAAAATGAAGATCCTACAGAAAACCCCCGTGCAAGGCGCTACATGGGGTGTCATCAGCCCTGACAGATGCAAAGGCTACCATGAGAACCACTGGTCCTGCTTCAAAGTGGACTCAGTGGTTGCTCCGATGACATTTCCGGGAGGATTGATCCATCCAGCATGCATATGAGTAGATGCCAAAGAAAAGTCCCAGTGCAAGGCGCTACATGGGGTGTCATCAGCCCTGACAGATGCAAAGGCTACCATGAGAACCACTGGTCCTGCTTCAAAGTGGACTCAGTGGTTGCTCCGATGACATTTCCGGGAGGCTTGATCCATCCAGCATGCATATGAGTAGATACCAAAGAAAAGCCCCAGTGCAAGGCGCTACATGGGGTGTCACTAGCTCAGCCAGACTCAAAGGCCGACCCTCAAGAATAAAGAAAGGTTGAGCTGTGAAAAAATGAAGATCCTACAGAAAAGCCCCCGTGCAAGGCGCTACATGGGGTATCATCAGCCCTGACATATGCAAAGGCTACCATGAGAACCACTGGTCCTGCTTCAAAGTGGACTCAGTGGTTGCTCCGATGACATTTCCGGGAGGATTGATCCATCCAGCATGCATATGAGTAGATGCCAAAGAAAAGCCCCAGTGCAAGGCGCTACATGGGGTGTCATCAGCCCTGACAGATGCAAAGGCTACCATGAGAACCACTGGTCCTGCTTCAAAGTGGACTCAGTGGTTGCTCCGATGACATTTCCGGGAGGATTGATCCATCCAGCATGCATATGAGTAGATGCCAAAGAAAAGCCCCAGTGCAAGGCGCTACATGGGGTGTCATCAGCCCTGACAGATGCAAAGGCTACCATGAGAACCACTGGTCCTGCTTCAAAGTGGACTCAGTGGTTGCTCCGATAACATTTCCGGGAGGATTGATCCATCCAGCATGCATATGAGTAGATACCAAAGAAAAGCCCCAGTGCAAGGCGCTACATGGGGTGTCACTAGCTCAGCCAGACTCAAAGGCCGACCCTCAAGAATAAAGAAAGGTTGAGCTGTGAAAAAATGAAGATCCTACAGAAAAGCCCCCGTGCAAGGCGCTACATGGGGTGTCATCAGCCCTGACAGATGCAAAGCTACCATGAGAACCACTGGTCCTGCTTCAAAGTGGACTCAGTGGTTGCTCCGATGACATTTCCGGGAGGATTGATCCATCCAGCATGCATATGAGTAGATACCAAAGAAAAGCCCCAGTGCAAGGCGCTACATGGGGTGTCACTAGCTCAGCCAGACTCAAAGGCCGACCCTCAAGAATAAAGAAAGGTTGAGCTGTGAAAAAATGAAGATCCTACAGAAAAGCCCCCGTGCAAGGCGCTACATGGGGTGTCATCAGCCCTGACAGATGCAAAGGCTACCATGAGAACCACTGGTCCTGCTTCAAAGTGGACTCAGTGGTTGCTCCGATGACATTTCCGGGAGGATTGATCCATCCAGCATGCATATGAGTAGATGCCAAAGAAAAGCCCCAGTGCAAGGCGCTACATGGGGTGTCATCAGCCCTGACAGATGCAAAGGCTACCATGAGAACCACTGGTCCTGCTTCAAAGTGGACTCAGTGGTTGCTCCGATGACATTTCCGGGAGGATTGATCCATCCAGCATGCATATGAGTAGATACCAAAGAAAAGCCCCAGTGCAAGGCGCTACATGGGGTGTCACTAGCTCAGCCAGACTCAAAGGCCGACCCTCAAGAATAAAGAAAGGTTGAGCTGTGAAAAAATGAAGATCCTACAGAAAAGCCCCCGTGCAAGGCGCTACATGGGGTGTCATCAGCCCTGACAGATGCAAAGGCTACCATGAGAACCACTGGTCCTGCTTCAAAGTGGACTCAGTGGTTGCTCCGATGACATTTCCGGGAGGATTGATCCATCCAGCATGCATATGAGTAGATGCCAAAGAAAAGCCCCAGTGCAAGGCGCTACATGGGGTGTCATCAGCCCTGACAGATGCAAAGGCTACCATGAGAACCACTGGTCCTGCTTCAAAGTGGACTCAGTGGTTGCTCCGATGACATTTCCGGGAGGATTGATCCATCCAGCATGCATATGAGTAGATACCAAAGAAAAGCCCCAGTGCAAGGCGCTACATGGGGTGTCACTAGCTCAGCCAGACTCAAAGGCCGACCCTCAAGAATAAAGAAAGGTTGAGCTGTGAAAAAATGAAGATCCTACAGAAAAGCCCCCGTGCAAGGCGCTACATGGGGTGTCATCAGCCCTGACAGATGCAAAGGCGACCATGAGAACCACTGGTCCTGCTTCAAAGTGGACTCAGTGGTTGCTCCGATGACATTTCCGGGAGGATTGATCCATCCAGCATGCATATGAGTAGATGCCAAAGAAAAGCCCCAGTGCAAGGCGCTACATGGGGTGTCATCAGCCCTGACAGATGCAAAGGCTACCATGAGAACCACTGGTCCTGCTTCAAAGTGGACTCAGTGGTTGCTCCGATGACATTTCCGGGAGGATTGATCCATCCAGCATGCATATGAGTAGATACCAAAGAAAAGCCCCAGTGCAAGGCGCTACATGGGGTGTCACTAGCTCAGCCAGACTCAAAGGCCGACCCTCAAGAATAAAGAAAGGTTGAGCTGTGAAAAAATGAAGATCCTACAGAAAAGCCCCCGTGCAAGGCGCTACATGGGGTGTCATCAGCCCTGACAGATGCAAAGGCTACCATGAGAACCACTGGTCCTGCTTCAAAGTGGACTCAGTGGTTGCTCCGATGACATTTCCGGGAGGATTGATCCATCCAGCATGCATATGAGTAGATGCCAAAGAAAAGTCCCAGTGCAAGGCGCTACATGGGGTGTCATCAGCCCTGACAGATGCAAAGGCTACCATGAGAACCACTGGTCCTGCTTCAAAGTGGACTCAGTGGTTGCTCCGATGACATTTCCGGGAGGCTTGATCCATCCAGCATGCATATGAGTAGATACCAAAGAAAAGCCCCAGTGCAAGGCGCTACATGGGGTGTCACTAGCTCAGCCAGACTCAAAGGCCGACCCTCAAGAATAAAGAAAGGTTGAGCTGTGAAAAAATGAAGATCCTACAGAAAAGCCCCCGTGCAAGGCGCT
Source organism: Melanostigma gelatinosum (assembly GCF_949748355.1). Lineage (NCBI taxonomy): Eukaryota > Metazoa > Chordata > Actinopteri > Perciformes > Zoarcidae > Melanostigma > Melanostigma gelatinosum. The sequence goes on along the minus strand of NC_136647.1, from coordinate 25,619,473 downwards.
ACATGGGGTATCATCAGCCCTGACATATGCAAAGGCTACCATGAGAACCACTGGTCCTGCTTCAAAGTGGACTCAGTGGTTGCTCCGATGACATTTCCGGCAGGATTGATCCATCCAGCATGCATATGAGTAGATGCCAAAGAAAAGCCCCAGTGCAAGGCGCTACATGGGGTGTCATCAGCCCTGACAGATGCAAAGGCTACCATGAGAACCACTGGTCCTGCTTCAAAGTGGACTCAGTGGTTGCTCCGATGACATTTCCGGGAGGATTGATCCATCCAGCATGCATATGAGTAGATGCCAAAGAAAAGCCCCAGTGCAAGGCGCTACATGGGGTGTCATCAGCCCTGACAGATGCAAAGGCTACCATGAGAACCACTGGTCCTGCTTCAAAGTGGACTCAGTGGTTGCTCCGATAACATTTCCGGGAGGATTGATCCATCCAGCATGCATATGAGTAGATACCAAAGAAAAGCCCCAGTGCAAGGCGCTACATGGGGTGTCACTAGCTCAGCCAGACTCAAAGGCCGACCCTCAAGAATAAAGAAAGGTTGAGCTGTGAAAAAATGAAGATCCTACAGAAAAGCCCCCGTGCAAGGCGCTACATGGGGTGTCATCAGCCCTGACAGATGCAAAGGCTACCATGAGAACCACTGGTCCTGCTTCAAAGTGGACTCAGTGGTTGCTCCGATGACATTTCCGGGAGGATTGATCCATCCAGCATGCATATGAGTAGATGCCAAAGAAAAGCCCCAGTGCAAGGCGCTACATGGGGTGTCATCAGCCCTGACAGATGCAAAGGCTACCATGAGAACCACTGGTCCTGCTTCAAAGTGGACTCAGTGGTTGCTCCGATGACATTTCCGGGAGGATTTATCCATCCAGCATGCATATGAGTAGATACCAAAGAAAAGCCCCAGTGCAAGGCGCTACATGGGGTGTCACTAGCTCAGCCAGACTCAAAGGCCGACCCTCAAGAATAAAGAAAGGTTGAGCTGTGAAAAAATGAAGATCCTACAGAAAAGCCCCCGTGCAAGGCGCTACATGGGGTGTCATCAGCCCTGACAGATGCAAAGGCTACCATGAGAACCACTGGTCCTGCTTCAAAGTGGACTCAGTGGTTGCTCCGATGACATTTCCGGGAGGATTGATCCATCCAGCATGCATATGAGTAGATGCCAAAGAAAAGCCCCAGTGCAAGGCGCTACATGGGGTGTCATCAGCCCTGACAGATGCAAAGGCTACCATGAGAACCACTGGTCCTGCTTCAAAGTGGACTCAGTGGTTGCTCCGATGACATTTCCGGGAGGATTGATCCATCCAGCATGCATATGAGTAGATACCAAAGAAAAGCCCCAGTGCAAGGCGCTACATGGGGTGTCACTAGCTCAGCCAGACTCAAAGGCCGACCCTCAAGAATAAAGAAAGGTTGAGCTGTGAAAAAATGAAGATCCTACAGAAAAGCCCCCGTGCAAGGCGCTACATGGGGTGTCATCAGCCCTGACAGATGCAAAGGCGACCATGAGAACCACTGGTCCTGCTTCAAAGTGGACTCAGTGGTTGCTCCGATGACATTTCCGGGAGGATTGATCCATCCAGCATGCATATGAGTAGATGCCAAAGAAAAGCCCCAGTGCAAGGCGCTACATGGGGTGTCATCAGCCCTGACAGATGCAAAGGCTACCATGAGAACCACTGGTCCTGCTTCAAAGTGGACTCAGTGGTTGCTCCGATGACATTTCCGGGAGGATTGATCCATCCAGCATGCATATGAGTAGATACCAAAGAAAAGCCCCAGTGCAAGGCGCTACATGGGGTGTCACTAGCTCAGCCAGACTCAAAGGCCGACCCTCAAGAATAAAGAAAGGTTGAGCTGTGAAAAAATGAAGATCCTACAGAAAACCCCCGTGCAAGGCGCTACATGGGGTGTCATCAGCCCTGACAGATGCAAAGGCTACCATGAGAACCACTGGTCCTGCTTCAAAGTGGACTCAGTGGTTGCTCCGATGACATTTCCGGGAGGATTGATCCATCCAGCATGCATATGAGTAGATGCCAAAGAAAAGTCCCAGTGCAAGGCGCTACATGGGGTGTCATCAGCCCTGACAGATGCAAAGGCTACCATGAGAACCACTGGTCCTGCTTCAAAGTGGACTCAGTGGTTGCTCCGATGACATTTCCGGGAGGCTTGATCCATCCAGCATGCATATGAGTAGATACCAAAGAAAAGCCCCAGTGCAAGGCGCTACATGGGGTGTCACTAGCTCAGCCAGACTCAAAGGCCGACCCTCAAGAATAAAGAAAGGTTGAGCTGTGAAAAAATGAAGATCCTACAGAAAAGCCCCCGTGCAAGGCGCTACATGGGGTATCATCAGCCCTGACATATGCAAAGGCTACCATGAGAACCACTGGTCCTGCTTCAAAGTGGACTCAGTGGTTGCTCCGATGACATTTCCGGGAGGATTGATCCATCCAGCATGCATATGAGTAGATGCCAAAGAAAAGCCCCAGTGCAAGGCGCTACATGGGGTGTCATCAGCCCTGACAGATGCAAAGGCTACCATGAGAACCACTGGTCCTGCTTCAAAGTGGACTCAGTGGTTGCTCCGATGACATTTCCGGGAGGATTGATCCATCCAGCATGCATATGAGTAGATGCCAAAGAAAAGCCCCAGTGCAAGGCGCTACATGGGGTGTCATCAGCCCTGACAGATGCAAAGGCTACCATGAGAACCACTGGTCCTGCTTCAAAGTGGACTCAGTGGTTGCTCCGATAACATTTCCGGGAGGATTGATCCATCCAGCATGCATATGAGTAGATACCAAAGAAAAGCCCCAGTGCAAGGCGCTACATGGGGTGTCACTAGCTCAGCCAGACTCAAAGGCCGACCCTCAAGAATAAAGAAAGGTTGAGCTGTGAAAAAATGAAGATCCTACAGAAAAGCCCCCGTGCAAGGCGCTACATGGGGTGTCATCAGCCCTGACAGATGCAAAGGCTACCATGAGAACCACTGGTCCTGCTTCAAAGTGGACTCAGTGGTTGCTCCGATGACATTTCCGGGAGGATTGATCCATCCAGCATGCATATGAGTAGATGCCAAAGAAAAGCCCCAGTGCAAGGCGCTACATGGGGTGTCATCAGCCCTGACAGATGCAAAGCTACCATGAGAACCACTGGTCCTGCTTCAAAGTGGACTCAGTGGTTGCTCCGATGACATTTCCGGGAGGATTGATCCATCCAGCATGCATATGAGTAGATACCAAAGAAAAGCCCCAGTGCAAGGCGCTACATGGGGTGTCACTAGCTCAGCCAGACTCAAAGGCCGACCCTCAAGAATAAAGAAAGGTTGAGCTGTGAAAAAATGAAGATCCTACAGAAAAGCCCCCGTGCAAGGCGCTACATGGGGTGTCATCAGCCCTGACAGATGCAAAGGCTACCATGAGAACCACTGGTCCTGCTTCAAAGTGGACTCAGTGGTTGCTCCGATGACATTTCCGGGAGGATTGATCCATCCAGCATGCATATGAGTAGATGCCAAAGAAAAGCCCCAGTGCAAGGCGCTACATGGGGTGTCATCAGCCCTGACAGATGCAAAGGCTACCATGAGAACCACTGGTCCTGCTTCAAAGTGGACTCAGTGGTTGCTCCGATGACATTTCCGGGAGGATTGATCCATCCAGCATGCATATGAGTAGATACCAAAGAAAAGCCCCAGTGCAAGGCGCTACATGGGGTGTCACTAGCTCAGCCAGACTCAAAGGCCGACCCTCAAGAATAAAGAAAGGTTGAGCTGTGAAAAAATGAAGATCCTACAGAAAAGCCCCCGTGCAAGGCGCTACATGGGGTGTCATCAGCCCTGACAGATGCAAAGGCTACCATGAGAACCACTGGTCCTGCTTCAAAGTGGACTCAGTGGTTGCTCCGATGACATTTCCGGGAGGATTGATCCATCCAGCATGCATATGAGTAGATGCCAAAGAAAAGCCCCAGTGCAAGGCGCTACATGGGGTGTCATCAGCCCTGACAGATGCAAAGGCTACCATGAGAACCACTGGTCCTGCTTCAAAGTGGACTCAGTGGTTGCTCCGATGACATTTCCGGGAGGATTGATCCATCCAGCATGCATATGAGTAGATACCAAAGAAAAGCCCCAGTGCAAGGCGCTACATGGGGTGTCACTAGCTCAGCCAGACTCAAAGGCCGACCCTCAAGAATAAAGAAAGGTTGAGCTGTGAAAAAATGAAGATCCTACAGAAAAGCCCCCGTGCAAGGCGCTACATGGGGTGTCATCAGCCCTGACAGATGCAAAGGCGACCATGAGAACCACTGGTCCTGCTTCAAAGTGGACTCAGTGGTTGCTCCGATGACATTTCCGGGAGGATTGATCCATCCAGCATGCATATGAGTAGATGCCAAAGAAAAGCCCCAGTGCAAGGCGCTACATGGGGTGTCATCAGCCCTGACAGATGCAAAGGCTACCATGAGAACCACTGGTCCTGCTTCAAAGTGGACTCAGTGGTTGCTCCGATGACATTTCCGGGAGGATTGATCCATCCAGCATGCATATGAGTAGATACCAAAGAAAAGCCCCAGTGCAAGGCGCTACATGGGGTGTCACTAGCTCAGCCAGACTCAAAGGCCGACCCTCAAGAATAAAGAAAGGTTGAGCTGTGAAAAAATGAAGATCCTACAGAAAAGCCCCCGTGCAAGGCGCTACATGGGGTGTCATCAGCCCTGACAGATGCAAAGGCTACCATGAGAACCACTGGTCCTGCTTCAAAGTGGACTCAGTGGTTGCTCCGATGACATTTCCGGGAGGATTGATCCATCCAGCATGCATATGAGTAGATGCCAAAGAAAAGTCCCAGTGCAAGGCGCTACATGGGGTGTCATCAGCCCTGACAGATGCAAAGGCTACCATGAGAACCACTGGTCCTGCTTCAAAGTGGACTCAGTGGTTGCTCCGATGACATTTCCGGGAGGCTTGATCCATCCAGCATGCATATGAGTAGATACCAAAGAAAAGCCCCAGTGCAAGGCGCTACATGGGGTGTCACTAGCTCAGCCAGACTCAAAGGCCGACCCTCAAGAATAAAGAAAGGTTGAGCTGTGAAAAAATGAAGATCCTACAGAAAAGCCCCCGTGCAAGGCGCTACATGGGGTATCATCAGCCCTGACATATGCAAAGGCTACCATGAGAACCACTGGTCCTGCTTCAAAGTGGACTCAGTGGTTGCTCCGATGACATTTCCGGGAGGATTGATCCATCCAGCATGCATATGAGTAGATGCCAAAGAAAAGCCCCAGTGCAAGGCGCTACATGGGGTGTCATCAGCCCTGACAGATGCAAAGGCTACCATGAGAACCACTGGTCCTGCTTCAAAGTGGACTCAGTGGTTGCTCCGATGACATTTCCGGGAGGATTGATCCATCCAGCATGCATATGAGTAGATGCCAAAGAAAAGCCCCAGTGCAAGGCGCTACATGGGGTGTCATCAGCCCTGACAGATGCAAAGGCTACCATGAGAACCACTGGTCCTGCTTCAAAGTGGACTCAGTGGTTGCTCCGATAACATTTCCGGGAGGATTGATCCATCCAGCATGCATATGAGTAGATACCAAAGAAAAGCCCCAGTGCAAGGCGCTACATGGGGTGTCACTAGCTCAGCCAGACTCAAAGGCCGACCCTCAAGAATAAAGAAAGGTTGAGCTGTGAAAAAATGAAGATCCTACAGAAAAGCCCCCGTGCAAGGCGCTACATGGGGTGTCATCAGCCCTGACAGATGCAAAGGCTACCATGAGAACCACTGGTCCTGCTTCAAAGTGGACTCAGTGGTTGCTCCGATGACATTTCCGGGAGGATTGATCCATCCAGCATGCATATGAGTAGATGCCAAAGAAAAGCCCCAGTGCAAGGCGCTACATGGGGTGTCATCAGCCCTGACAGATGCAAAGCTACCATGAGAACCACTGGTCCTGCTTCAAAGTGGACTCAGTGGTTGCTCCGATGACATTTCCGGGAGGATTGATCCATCCAGCATGCATATGAGTAGATACCAAAGAAAAGCCCCAGTGCAAGGCGCTACATGGGGTGTCACTAGCTCAGCCAGACTCAAAGGCCGACCCTCAAGAATAAAGAAAGGTTGAGCTGTGAAAAAATGAAGATCCTACAGAAAAGCCCCCGTGCAAGGCGCTACATGGGGTGTCATCAGCCCTGACAGATGCAAAGGCTACCATGAGAACCACTGGTCCTGCTTCAAAGTGGACTCAGTGGTTGCTCCGATGACATTTCCGGGAGGATTGATCCATCCAGCATGCATATGAGTAGATGCCAAAGAAAAGCCCCAGTGCAAGGCGCTACATGGGGTGTCATCAGCCCTGACAGATGCAAAGGCTACCATGAGAACCACTGGTCCTGCTTCAAAGTGGACTCAGTGGTTGCTCCGATGACATTTCCGGGAGGATTGATCCATCCAGCATGCATATGAGTAGATACCAAAGAAAAGCCCCAGTGCAAGGCGCTACATGGGGTGTCACTAGCTCAGCCAGACTCAAAGGCCGACCCTCAAGAATAAAGAAAGGTTGAGCTGTGAAAAAATGAAGATCCTACAGAAAAGCCCCCGTGCAAGGCGCTACATGGGGTGTCATCAGCCCTGACAGATGCAAAGGCTACCATGAGAACCACTGGTCCTGCTTCAAAGTGGACTCAGTGGTTGCTCCGATGACATTTCCGGGAGGATTGATCCATCCAGCATGCATATGAGTAGATGCCAAAGAAAAGCCCCAGTGCAAGGCGCTACATGGGGTGCCATCAGCCCTGACAGATGCAAAGGCTACCATGAGAACCACTGGTCCTGCTTCAAAGTGGACTCAGTGGTTGCTCCGATGACATTTCCGGGAGGATTGATCCATCCAGCATGCATATGAGTAGATACCAAAGAAAAGCCCCCGTGCAAGGCGCTACATGGGGTGTCATCAGCCCTGACAGATGCAAAGGCTACCATGAGAACCACTGGTCCTGCTTCAAAGTGGACTCAGTGGTTGCTCCGATGACATTTCCGGGAGGATTGATCCATCCAGCATGCATATGAGTAGATACCAAAGAAAAGCCCCAGTGCAAGGCGCTACATGGGGTGTCACTAGCTCAGCCAGACTCAAAGGCCGACCCTCAAGAATAAAGAAAGGTTGAGCTGTGAAAAAATGAAGATCCTACAGAAAAGCCCCCGTGCAAGGCGCTACATGGGGTGTCATCAGCCCTGACAGATGCAAAGGCTACCATGAGAACCACTGGTCCTGCTTCAAAGTGGACTCAGTGGTTGCTCCGATGATATTTCCGGGAGGATTGATCCATCCAGCATGCATATGAGTAGATGCCAAAGAAAAGCCCCAGTGCAAGGCGCTACATGGGGTGTCATCAGCCCTGACAGATGCAAAGGCTACCATGAGAACCACTGGTCCTGCTTCAAAGTGGACTCAGTGGTTGCTCCGATGACATTTCCGGGAGGATTGATCCATCCAGCATGCATATGAGTAGATACCAAAGAAAAGCCCCAGTGCAAGGCGCTACATGGGGTGTCACTAGCTCAGCCAGACTCAAAGGCCGACCCTCAAGAATAAAGAAAGGTTGAGCTGTGAAAAAATGAAGATCCTACAGAAAAGCCCCCGTGCAAGGCGCTACATGGGGTGTCATCAGCCCTGACAGATGCAAAGGCTACCATGAGAACCACTGGTCCTGCTTCAAAGTGGACTCAGTGGTTGCTCCGATGACATTTCCGGGAGGATTGATCCATCCAGCATGCATATGAGTAGATGCCAAAGAAAAGCCCCAGTGCAAGGCGCTACATGGGGTGTCATCAGCCCTGACAGATGCAAAGGCTACCATGAGAACCACTGGTCCTGCTTCAAAGTGGACTCAGTGGTTGCTCCGATGACATTTCCGGGAGGATTGATCCATCCAGCATGCATATGAGTAGATACCAAAGAAAAGCCCCAGTGCAAGGCGCTACATGGGGTGTCACTAGCTCAGCCAGACTCAAAGGCCGACCCTCAAGAATAAAGAAAGGTTGAGCTGTGAAAAAATGAAGATCCTACAGAAAAGCCCCCGTGCAAGGCGCTACATGGGGTGTCATCAGCCCTGACAGATGCAAAGGCTACCATGAGAACCACTGGTCCTGCTTCAAAGTGGACTCAGTGGTTGCTCCGATGACATTTCCGGGAGGATTGATCCATCCAGCATGCATATGAGTAGATGCCAAAGAAAAGCCCCAGTGCAAGGCGCTACATGGGGTGTCATCAGCCCTGACAGATGCAAAGGCTACCATGAGAACCACTGGTCCTGCTTCAAAGTGGACTCAGTGGTTGCTCCGATGACATTTCCGGGAGGATTGATCCATCCAGCATGCATATGAGTAGATACCAAAGAAAAGCCCCAGTGCAAGGCGCTACATGGGGTGTCACTAGCTCAGCCAGACTCAAAGGCCGACCCTCAAGAATAAAGAAAGGTTGAGCTGTGAAAAAATGAAGATCCTACAGAAAAGCCCCCGTGCAAGGCGCTACATGGGGTGTCATCAGCCCTGACAGATGCAAAGGCTACCATGAGAACCACTGGTCCTGCTTCAAAGTGGACTCAGTGGTTGCTCCGATGACATTTCCGGGAGGATTGATCCATCCAGCATGCATATGAGTAGATACCAAAGAAAAGCCCCAGTGCAAGGCGCTACATGGGGTGTCACTAGCTCAGCCAGACTCAAAGGCCGACCCTCAAGAATAAAGAAAGGTTGAGCTGTGAAAAAATGAAGATCCTACAGAAAAGCCCCCGTGCAAGGCGCTACATGGGGTGTCATCAGCCCTGACAGATGCAAAGGCTACCATGAGAACCACTGGTCCTGCTTCAAAGTGGACTCAGTGGTTGCTCCGATGACATTTCCGGGAGGATTGATCCATCCAGCATGCATATGAGTAGATGCCAAAGAAAAGCCCCAGTGCAAGGCGCTACATGGGGTGTCATCAGCCCTGACAGATGCAAAGGCTACCATGAGAACCACTGGTCCTGCTTCAAAGTGGACTCAGTGGTTGCTCCGATGACATTTCCGGGAGGATTGATCCATCCAGCATGCATATGAGTAGATACCAAAGAAAAGCCCCAGTGCAAGGCGCTACATGGGGTGTCACTAGCTCAGCCAGACTCAAAGGCCGACCCTCAAGAATAAAGAAAGGTTGAGCTGTGAAAAAATGAAGATCCTACAGAAAAGCCCCCGTGCAAGGCGCTACATGGGGTGTCATCAGCCCTGACAGATGCAAAGGCTACCATGAGAACCACTGGTCCTGCTTCAAAGTGGACTCAGTGGTTGCTCCGATGACATTTCCGGGAGGATTGATCCATCCAGCATGCATATGAGTAGATGCCAAAGAAAAGCCCCAGTGCAAGGCGCTACATGGGGTGTCATCAGCCCTGACAGATGCAAAGGCTACCATGAGAACCACTGGTCCTGCTTCAAAGTGGACTCAGTGGTTGCTCCGATGACATTTCCGGGAGGATTGATCCATCCAGCATGCATATGAGTAGATACCAAAGAAAAGCCCCAGTGCAAGGCGCTACATGGGGTGTCACTAGCTCAGCCAAACTCAAAGGCCGACCCTCAAGAATAAAGAAAGGTTGAGCTGTGAAAAAATGAAGATCCTACAGAAAAGCCCCCGTGCAAGGCGCTACATGGGGTGTCATCAGCCCTGACAGATGCAAAGGCTACCATGAGAACCACTGGTCCTGCTTCAAAGTGGACTCAGTGGTTGCTCCGATGACATTTCCGGGAGGATTGATCCATCCAGCATGCATATGAGTAGATGCCAAAGAAAAGCCCCAGTGCAAGGCGCTACATGGGGTGTCATCAGCCCTGACAGATGCAAAGGCTACCATGAGAACCACTGGTCCTGCTTCAAAGTGGACTCAGTGGTTGCTCCGATGACATTTCCGGGAGGATTGATCCATCCAGCATGCATATGAGTAGATACCAAAGAAAAGCCCCAGTGCAAGGCGCTACATGGGGTGTCACTAGCTCAGCCAGACTCAAAGGCCGACCCTCAAGAATAAAGAAAGGTTGAGCTGTGAAAAAATGAAGATCCTACAGAAAAGCCCCCGTGCAAGGCGCTACATGGGGTGTCATCAGCCCTGACAGATGCAAAGGCTACCATGAGAACCACTGGTCCTGCTTCAAAGTGGACTCAGTGGTTGCTCCGATGACATTTCCGGGAGGATTGATCCATCCAGCATGCATATGAGTAGATGCCAAAGAAAAGCCCCAGTGCAAGGCGCTACATGGGGTGTCATCAGCCCTGACAGATGCAAAGGCTACCATGAGAACCACTGGTCCTGCTTCAAAGTGGACTCAGTGGTTGCTCCGATGACATTTCCGGGAGGATTGATCCATCCAGCATGCATATGAGTAGATACCAAAGAAAAGCCCCAGTGCAAGGCGCTACATGGGGTGTCACTAGCTCAGCCAGACTCAAAGGCCGACCCTCAAGAATAAAGAAAGGTTGAGCTGTGAAAAAATGAAGATCCTACAGAAAAGCCCCCGTGCAAGGCGCTACATGGGGTGTCATCAGCCCTGACAGATGCAAAGGCTACCATGAGAACCACTGGTCCTGCTTCAAAGTGGACTCAGTGGTTGCTCCGATGACATTTCCGGGAGGATTGATCCATCCAGCATGCATATGAGTAGATGCCAAAGAAAAGCCCCAGTGCAAGGCGCGACATGGGGTGTCATCAGCCCTGACAGATGCAAAGGCTACCATGAGAACCACTGGTCCTGCTTCAAAGTGGACTCAGTGGTTGCTCCGATGACATTTCCGGGAGGATTGATCCATCCAGCATGCATATGAGTAGATACCAAAGAAAAGCCCCAGTGCAAGGCGCTACATGGGGTGTCACTAGCTCAGCCAGACTCAAAGGCCGACCCTCAAGAATAAAGAAAGGTTGAGCTGTGAAAAAATGAAGATCCTACAGAAAAGCCCCCGTGCAAGGCGCTACATGGGGTATCATCAGCCCTGACAGATGCAAAGGCTACCATGAGAACCACTGGTCCTGCTTCAAAGTGGACTCAGTGGTTGCTCCGATGACATTTCCGGGAGGATTGATCCATCCAGCATGCATATGAGTAGATACCAAAGAAAAGCCCCAGTGCAAGGCGCTACATGGGGTGTCATCAGCCCTGACAGATGCAAAGGCTACCATGAGAACCACTGGTCCTGCTTCAAAGTGGACTCAGTGGTTGCTCCGATGACATTTCCGGGAGGATTGATCCATCCAGCATGCATATGAGTAGATACCAAAGAAAAGCCCCAGTGCAAGGCGCTACATGGGGTGTCATCAGCCCTGACAGATGCAAAGGCTACCATGAGAACCACTGGTCCTGCTTCAAAGTGGACTCAGTGGTTGCTCCGATGACATTTCCGGGAGGATTGATCCATCCAGCATGCATATGAGTAGATACCAAAGAAAAGCCCCAGTGCAAGGCGCTACATGGGGTGTCATCAGCCCTGACAGATGCAAAGGCTACCATGAGAACCACTGGTCCTGCTTCAAAGTGGACTCAGTGGTTGCTCCGATGACATTTCCGGGAGGATTGATCCATCCAGCATGCATATGAGTAGATACCAAAGAAAAGCCCCAGTGCAAGGCGCTACATGGGGTGTCACTAGCTCAGCCAGACTCAAAGGCCGACCCTCAAGAATAAAGAAAGGTTGAGCTGTGAAAAAATGAAGATCCTACAGAAAAGCCCCCGTGCAAGGCGCTACATGGGGTGTCATCAGCCCTGACAGATGCAAAGGCTACCATGAGAACCACTGGTCCTGCTTCAAAGTGGACTCAGTGGTTGCTCCGATGACATTTCCGGGAGGATTGATCCATCCAGCATGCATATGAGTAGATACCAAAGAAAAGCCCCAGTGCAAGGCGCTACATGGGGTGTCACTAGCTCAGCCAGACTCAAAGGCCGACCCTCAAGAATAAAGAAAGGTTGAGCTGTGAAAAAATGAAGATCCTACAGAAAAGCCCCCGTGCAAGGCGCTACATGGGGTGTCATCAGCCCTGACAGATGCAAAGGCTACCATGAGAACCACTGGTCCTGCTTCAAAGTGGACTCAGTGGTTGCTCCGATGACATTTCCGGGAGGATTGATCCATCCAGCATGCATATGAGTAGATGCCAAAGAAAAGCCCCAGTGCAAGGCGCTACATGGGGTGTCATCAGCCCTGACAGATGCAAAGGCTACCATGAGAACCACTGGTCCTGCTTCAAAGTGGACTCAGTGGTTGCTCCGATGACATTTCCGGGAGGATTGATCCATCCAGCATGCATATGAGTAGATACCAAAGAAAAGCCCCAGTGCAAGGCGCTACATGGGGTGTCACTAGCTCAGCCAGACTCAAAGGCCGACCCTCAAGAATAAAGAAAGGTTGAGCTGTGAAAAAATGAAGATCCTACAGAAAAGCCCCCGTGCAAGGCGTTACATGGGGTGTCATCAGCCCTGACAGATGCAAAGGCTACCATGAGAACCACTGGTCCTGCTTCAAAGTGGACTCAGTGGTTGCTCCGATGACATTTCCGGGAGGATTGATCCATCCAGCATGCATATGAGCAGATACCAAAGAAAAGCCCCAGTGCAAGGCGCTACATGGGGTGTCACTAGCTCAGCCAGACTCAAAGGCCGACCCTCAAGAATAAAGAAAGGTTGAGCTGTGAAAAAATGAAGATCCTACAGAAAAGCCCCCGTGCAAGGCGCTACATGGGGTGTCATCAGCCCTGACAGATGCAAAGGCTACCATGAGAACCACTGGTCCTGCTTCAAAGTGGACTCAGTGGTTGCTCCAATGACATTTCCGGGAGGATTGATCCATCCAGCATGCATATGAGTAGATGCCAAAGAAAAGCCCCAGTGCAAGGCGCTACATGGGGTGTCATCAGCCCTGACAGATGCAAAGGCTACCATGAGAACCACTGGTCCTGCTTCAAAGTGGACTCAGTGGTTGCTCCGATGACATTTCCGGGAGGATTGATCCATCCAGCATGCATATGAGTAGATACCAAAGAAAAGCCCCAGTGCAAGGCGCTACATGGGGTGTCACTAGCTCAGCCAGACTCAAAGGCCGACCCTCAAGAATAAAGAAAGGTTGAGCTGTGAAAAAATGAAGATCCTACAGAAAAGCCCCCGTGCAAGGCGCTACATGGGGTGTCATCAGCCCTGACAGATGCAAAGGCTACCATGAGAACCACTGGTCCTGCTTCAAAGTGGACTCAGTGGTTGCTCCGATGACATTTCCGGGAGGATTGATCCATCCAGCATGCATATGAGTAGATGCCAAAGAAAAGCCCCAGTGCAAGGCGCTACATGGGGTGTCATCAGCCCTGACAGATGCAAAGGCTACCATGAGAACCACTGGTCCTGCTTCAAAGTGGACTCAGTGGTTGCTCCGATGACATTTCCGGGAGGATTGATCCATCCAGCATGCATATGAGTAGATACCAAAGAAAAGCCCCAGTGCAAGGCGCTACATGGGGTGTCACTAGCTCAGCCAGACTCAAAGGCCGACCCTCAAGAATAAAGAAAGGTTGAGCTGTGAAAAAATGAAGATCCTACAGAAAAGCCCCCGTGCAAGGCGCTACATGGGGTGTCATCAGCCCTGACAGATGCAAAGGCTACCATGAGAACCACTGGTCCTGCTTCAAAGTGGACTCAGTGGTTGCTCCGATGACATTTCCGGGAGGATTGATCCATCCAGCATGCATATGAGTAGATACCAAAGAAAAGCCCCAGTGCAAGGCGCTACATGGGGTGTCACTAGCTCAGCCAGACTCAAAGGCCGACCCTCAAGAATAAAGAAAGGTTGAGCTGTGAAAAAATGAAGATCCTACAGAAAAGCCCCCGTGCAAGGCGCTACATGGGGTGTCATCAGCCCTGACAGATGCAAAGGCTACCATGAGAACCACTGGTCCTGCTTCAAAGTGGACTCAGTGGTTGCTCCGATGACATTTCCGGGAGGATTGATCCATCCAGCATGCATATGAGTAGATGCCAAAGAAAAGCCCCAGTGCAAGGCGCTACATGGGGTGTCATCAGCCCTGACAGATGCAAAGGCTACCATGAGAACCACTGGTCCTGCTTCAAAGTGGACTCAGTGGTTGCTCCGATGACATTTCCGGGAGGATTGATCCATCCAGCATGCATATGAGTAGATACCAAAGAAAAGCCCCAGTGCAAGGCGCTACATGGGGTGTCACTAGCTCAGCCAGACTCAAAGGCCGACCCTCAAGAATAAAGAAAGGTTGAGCTGTGAAAAAATGAAGATCCTACAGAAAAGCCCCCGTGCAAGGCGCTACATGGGGTGTCATCAGCCCTGACAGATGCAAAGGCTACCATGAGAACCACTGGTCCTGCTTCAAAGTGGACTCAGTGGTTGCTCCGATGACATTTCCGGGAGGATTGATCCATCCAGCATGCATATGAGTAGATGCCAAAGAAAAGCCCCAGTGCAAGGCGCTACATGGGGTGTCATCAGCCCTGACAGATGCAAAGGCTACCATGAGAACCACTGGTCCTGCTTCAAAGTGGACTCAGTGGTTGCTCCGATGACATTTCCGGGAGGATTGATCCATCCAGCATGCATATGAGTAGATACCAAAGAAAAGCCCCAGTGCAAGGCGCTACATGGGGTGTCACTAGCTCAGCCAGACTCAAAGGCCGACCCTCAAGAATAAAGAAAGGTTGAGCTGTGAAAAAATGAAGATCCTACAGAAAAGCCCCCGTGCAAGGCGCTACATGGGGTGTCATCAGCCCTGACCGATGCAAAGGCTACCATGAGAACCACTGGTCCTGCTTCAAAGTGGACTCAGTGGTTGCTCCGATGACATTTCCGGGAGGATTGATCCATCCAGCATGCATATGAGTAGATACCAAAGAAAAGCCCCAGTGCAAGGCGCTACATGGGGTGTCACTAGCTCAGCCAGACTCAAAGGCCGACCCTCAAGAATAAAGAAAGGTTGAGCTGTGAAAAAATGAAGATCCTACAGAAAAGCCCCCGTGCAAGGCGCTACATGGGGTGTCATCAGCCCTGACAGATGCAAAGGCTACCATGAGAACCACTGGTCCTGCTTCAAAGTGGATTCAGTGGTTGCTCCGATGACATTTCCGGGAGGATTGATCCATCCAGCATGCATATGAGTAGATGCCAAAGAAAAGCCCCCGTGCAAGGCGCTACATGGGGTGTCATCAGCCCTGACAGATGCAAAGGCTACCATGAGAACCACTGGTCCTGCTTCAAAGTGGACTCAGTGGTTGCTCCGATGACATTTCCGGGAGGATTGATCCATCCAGCATGCATATGAGTAGATACCAAAGAAAAGCCCCAGTGCAAGGCGCTACATGGGGTGTCACTAGCTCAGCCAGACGCAAAGGCCGACCCTCAAGAATAAAGAAAGGTTGAGCTGTGAAAAAATGAAGATCCTACAGAAAAGCCCCCGTGCAAGGCGCTACATGGGGTGTCATCAGCCCTGACAGATGCAAAGGCTACCATGAGAACCACTGGTCCTGCTTCAAAGTGGACTCAGTGGTTGCTCCGATGACATTTCCGGGAGGATTGATCCATCCAGCATGCATATGAGTAGATGCCAAAGAAAAGCCCCAGTGCAAGGCGCTACATGGGGTGTCATCAGCCCTGACAGATGCAAAGGCTACCATGAGAACCACTGGTCCTGCTTCAAAGTGGACTCAGTGGTTGCTCCGATGACATTTCCGGGAGGATTGATCCATCCAGCATGCATATGAGTAGATACCAAAGAAAAGCCCCAGTGCAAGGCGCTACATGGGGTGTCACTAGCTCAGCCAGACTCAAAGGCCGACCCTCAAGAATAAAGAAAGGTTGAGCTGTGAAAAAATGAAGATCCTACAGAAAAGCCCCCGTGCAAGGCGCTACATGGGGTGTCATCAGCCCTGACAGATGCAAAGGCTACCATGAGAACCACTGGTCCTGCTTCAAAGTGGACTCAGTGGTTGCTCCGATGACATTTCCGGGAGGATTGATCCATCCAGCATGCATATGAGTAGATGCCAAAGAAAAGCCCCAGTGCAAGGCGCTACATGGGGTGTCATCAGCCCTGACAGATGCAAAGGCTACCATGAGAACCACTGGTCCTGCTTCAAAGTGGACTCAGTGGTTGCTCCGATGACATTTCCGGGAGGATTGATCCATCCAGCATGCATATGAGTAGATACCAAAGAAAAGCCCCAGTGCAAGGCGCTACATGGGGTGTCACTAGCTCAGCCAGACTCAAAGGCCGACCCTCAAGAATAAAGAAAGGTTGAGCTGTGAAAAAATGAAGATCCTACAGAAAAGCCCCCGTGCAAGGCGCTACATGGGGTGTCATCAGCCCTGACAGATGCAAAGGCTACCATGAGAACCACTGGTCCTGCTTCAAAGTGGACTCAGTGGTTGCTCCGATGACATTTCCGGGAGGATTGATCCATCCAGCATGCATATGAGTAGATACCAAAGAAAAGCCCCAGTGCAAGGCGCTACATGGGGTGTCACTAGCTCAGCCAGACTCAAAGGCCGACCCTCAAGAATAAAGAAAGGTTGAGCTGTGAAAAAATGAAGATCCTACAGAAAAGCCCCCGTGCAAGGCGCTACATGGGGTGTCATCAGCCCTGACAGATGCAAAGGCTACCATGAGAACCACTGGTCCTGCTTCAAAGTGGACTCAGTGGTTGCTCCGATGACATTTCCGGGAGGATTGATCCATCCAGCATGCATATGAGTAGATGCCAAAGAAAAGCCCCCGTGCAAGGCGCTACATGGGGTGTCATCAGCCCTGACAGATGCAAAGGCTACCATGAGAACCACTGGTCCTGCTTCAAAGTGGACTCAGTGGTTGCTCCGATGACATTTCCGGGAGGATTGATCCATCCAGCATGCATATGAGTAGATACCAAAGAAAAGCCCCAGTGCAAGGCGCTACATGGGGTGTCACTAGCTCAGCCAGACTCAAAGGCCGACCCTCAAGAATAAAGAAAGGTTGAGCTGTGAAAAAATGAAGATCCTACAGAAAAGCCCCCGTGCAAGGCGTTACATGGGGTGTCATCAGCCCTGACAGATGCAAAGGCTACCATGAGAACCACTGGTCCTGCTTCAAAGTGGACTCAGTGGTTGCTCCGATGACATTTCCGGGAGGATTGATCCATCCAGCATGCATATGAGTAGATACCAAAGAAAAGCCCCAGTGCAAGGCGCTACATGGGGTGTCACTAGCTCAGCCAGACTCAAAGGCCGACCCTCAAGAATAAAGAAAGGTTGAGCTGTGAAAAAATGAAGATCCTACAGAAAAGCCCCCGTGCAAGGCACTACATGGGGTGTCATCAGCCCTGACAGATGCAAAGGCTACCATGAGAACCACTGGTCCTGCTTCAAAGTGGACTCAGTGGTTGCTCCGATGACATTTCCGGGAGGATTGATCCATCCAGCATGCATATGAGTAGATGCCAAAGAAAAGCCCCAGTGCAAGGCGCTACATGGGGTGTCATCAGCCCTGACAGATGCAAAGGCTACCATGAGAACCACTGGTCCTGCTTCAAAGTGGACTCAGTGGTTGCTCCGATGACATTTCCGGGAGGATTGATCCATCCAGCATGCATATGAGTAGATACCAAAAAAAAGCCCCAGTGCAAGGCGCTACATGGGGTGTCACTAGCTCAGCCAGACTCAAAGGCCGACCCTCAAGAATAAAGAAAGGTTGAGCTGTGAAAAAATGAAGATCCTACAGAAAAGCCCCCGTGCAAGGCGCTACATGGGGTGTCATCAGCCCTGACAGATGCAAAGGCTACCATGAGAACCACTGGTCCTGCTTCAAAGTGGACTCAGTGGTTGCTCCGATGACATTTCCGGGAGGATTGATCCATCCAGCATGCATATGAGTAGATGCCAAAGAAAAGCCCCAGTGCAAGGCGCTACATGGGGTGTCATCAGCCCTGACAGATGCAAAGGCTACCATGAGAACCACTGGTCCTGCTTCAAAGTGGACTCAGTGGTTGCTCCGATGACATTTCCGGGAGGATTGATCCATCCAGCATGCATATGAGTAGATACCAAAGAAAAGCCCCAGTGCAAGGCGCTACATGGGGTGTCACTAGCTCAGCCAGACTCAAAGGCCGACCCTCAAGAATAAAGAAAGGTTGAGCTGTGAAAAAATGAAGATCCTACAGAAAAGCCCCCGTGCAAGGCGCTACATGGGGTGTCATCAGCCCTGACAGATGCAAAGGCTACCATGAGAACCACTGGTCCTGCTTCAAAGTGGACTCAGTGGTTGCTCCGATGACATTTCCGGGAGGATTGATCCATCCAGCATGCATATGAGTAGATACCAAAGAAAAGCCCCAGTGCAAGGCGCTACATGGGGTGTCACTAGCTCAGCCAGACTCAAAGGCCGACCCTCAAGAATAAAGAAAGGTTGAGCTGTGAAAAAATGAAGATCCTACAGAAAAGCCCCCGTGCAAGGCGCTACATGGGGTGTCATCATCCCTGACAGATGCAAAGGCTACCATGAGAACCACTGGTCCTGCTTCAAAGTGGACTCAGTGGTTGCTCCGATGACATTTCCGGGAGGATTGATCCATCCAGCATGCATATGAGTAGATGCCAAAGAAAAGCCCCAGTGCAAGGCGCTACATGGGGTGTCATCAGCCCTGACAGATGCAAAGGCTACCATGAGAACCACTGGTCCTGCTTCAAAGTGGACTCAGTGGTTGCTCCGATGACATTTCCGGGAGGATTGATCCATCCAGCATGCATATGAGTAGATACCAAAGAAAAGCCCCAGTGCAAGGCGCTACATGGGGGTGTCACTAGCTCAGCCAGACTCAAAGGCCGACCCTCAAGAATAAAGAAAGGTTGAGCTGTGAAAAAATGAAGATCCTACAGAAAAGCCCCCGTGCAAGGCGCTACATGGGGTATCATCAGCCCTGACAGATGCAAAGGCTACCATGAGAACCACTGGTCCTGCTTCAAAGTGGACTCAGTGGTTGCTCCGATGACATTTCCGGGAGGATTGATCCATCCAGCATGCATATGAGTAGATGCCAAAGAAAAGCCCCAGTGCAAGGCGCTACATGGGGTGTCATCAGCCCTGACAGATGCAAAGGCTACCATGAGAACCACTGGTCCTGCTTCAAAGTGGACTCAGTGGTTGCTCCGATGACATTTCCGGGAGGATTGATCCATCCAGCATGCATATGAGTAGATGCCAAAGAAAAGCCCCAGTGCAAGGCGCTACATGGGGTGTCATCAGCCCTGACAGATGCAAAGGCTACCATGAGAACCACTGGTCCTGCTTCAAAGTGGACTCAGTGGTTGCTCCGATGACATTTCCGGGAGGATTGATCCATCCAGCATGCATATGAGTAGATACCAAAGAAAAGCCCCAGTGCAAGGCGCTACATGGGGTGTCACTAGCTCAGCCAGACTCAAAGGCCGACCCTCAAGAATAAAGAAAGGTTGAGCTGTGAAAAAATGAAGATCCTACAGAAAAGCCCCCGTGCAAGGCGCTACATGGGGTGTCATCAGCCCTGACAGATGCAAAGGCTACCATGAGAACCACTGGTCCTGCTTCAAAGTGGACTCAGTGGTTGCTCCGATGACATTTCCGGGAGGATTGATCCATCCAGCATGCATATGAGTAGATGCCAAAGAAAAGCCCCAGTGCAAGGCGCTACATGGGGTGTCATCAGCCCTGACAGATGCAAAGGCTACCATGAGAACCACTGGTCCTGCTTCAAAGTGGACTCAGTGGTTGCTCCGATGACATTTCCGGGAGGATTGATCCATCCAGCATGCATATGAGTAGATACCAAAGAAAAGCCCCAGTGCAAGGCGCTACATGGGGTGTCACTAGCTCAGCCAGACTCAAAGGCCGACCCTCAAGAATAAAGAAAGGTTGAGCTGTGAAAAAATGAAGATCCTACAGAAAAGCCCCCGTGCAAGGCGCTACATGGGGTGTCATCAGCCCTGACAGATGCAAAGGCTACCATGAGAACCACTGGTCCTGCTTCAAAGTGGACTCAGTGGTTGCTCCGATGACATTTCCGGGAGGATTGATCCATCCAGCATGCATATGAGTAGATACCAAAGAAAAGCCCCAGTGCAAGGCGCTACATGGGGTGTCACTAGCTCAGCCAGACTCAAAGGCCGACCCTCAAGAATAAAGAAAGGTTGAGCTGTGAAAAAATGAAGATCCTACAGAAAAGCCCCCGTGCAAGGCGCTACATGGGGTGTCATCATCCCTGACAGATGCAAAGGCTACCATGAGAACCACTGGTCCTGCTTCAAAGTGGACTCAGTGGTTGCTCCGATGACATTTCCGGGAGGATTGATCCATCCAGCATGCATATGAGTAGATGCCAAAGAAAAGCCCCAGTGCAAGGCGCTACATGGGGTGTCATCAGCCCTGACAGATGCAAAGGCTACCATGAGAACCACTGGTCCTGCTTCAAAGTGGACTCAGTGGTTGCTCCGATGACATTTCCGGGAGGATTGATCCATCCAGCATGCATATGAGTAGATACCAAAGAAAAGCCCCAGTGCAAGGCGCTACATGGGGGTGTCACTAGCTCAGCCAGACTCAAAGGCCGACCCTCAAGAATAAAGAAAGGTTGAGCTGTGAAAAAATGAAGATCCTACAGAAAAGCCCCCGTGCAAGGCGCTACATGGGGTATCATCAGCCCTGACAGATGCAAAGGCTACCATGAGAACCACTGGTCCTGCTTCAAAGTGGACTCAGTGGTTGCTCCGATGACATTTCCGGGAGGATTGATCCATCCAGCATGCATATGAGTAGATGCCAAAGAAAAGCCCCAGTGCAAGGCGCTACATGGGGTGTCATCAGCCCTGACAGATGCAAAGGCTACCATGAGAACCACTGGTCCTGCTTCAAAGTGGACTCAGTGGTTGCTCCGATGACATTTCCGGGAGGATTGATCCATCCAGCATGCATATGAGTAGATGCCAAAGAAAAGCCCCAGTGCAAGGCGCTACATGGGGTGTCATCAGCCCTGACAGATGCAAAGGCTACCATGAGAACCACTGGTCCTGCTTCAAAGTGGACTCAGTGGTTGCTCCGATGACATTTCCGGGAGGATTGATCCATCCAGCATGCATATGAGTAGATACCAAAGAAAAGCCCCAGTGCAAGGCGCTACATGGGGTGTCACTAGCTCAGCCAGACTCAAAGGCCGACCCTCAAGAATAAAGAAAGGTTGAGCTGTGAAAAAATGAAGATCCTACAGAAAAGCCCCCGTGCAAGGCGCTACATGGGGTGTCATCAGCCCTGACAGATGCAAAGGCTACCATGAGAACCACTGGTCCTGCTTCAAAGTGGACTCAGTGGTTGCTCCGATGACATTTCCGGGAGGATTGATCCATCCAGCATGCATATGAGTAGATGCCAAAGAAAAGCCCCAGTGCAAGGCGCTACATGGGGTGTCATCAGCCCTGACAGATGCAAAGGCTACCATGAGAACCACTGGTCCTGCTTCAAAGTGGACTCAGTGGTTGCTCCGATGACATTTCCGGGAGGATTGATCCATCCAGCATGCATATGAGTAGATACCAAAGAAAAGCCCCAGTGCAAGGCGCTACATGGGGTGTCACTAGCTCAGCCAGACTCAAAGGCCGACCCTCAAGAATAAAGAAAGGTTGAGCTGTGAAAAAATGAAGATCCTACAGAAAAGCCCCCGTGCAAGGCGCTACATGGGGTGTCATCAGCCCTGACAGATGCAAAGGCTACCATGAGAACCACTGGTCCTGCTTCAAAGTGGACTCAGTGGTTGCTCCGATGACATTTCCGGGAGGATTGATCCATCCAGCATGCATATGAGTAGATGCCAAAGAAAAGCCCCAGTGCAAGGCGCTACATGGGGTGTCATCAGCCCTGACAGATGCAAAGGCTACCATGAGAACCACTGGTCCTGCTTCAAAGTGGACTCAGTGGTTGCTCCGATGACATTTCCGGGAGGATTGATCCATCCAGCATGCATATGAGTAGATACCAAAGAAAAGCCCCAGTGCAAGGCGCTACATGGGGTGTCACTAGCTCAGCCAGACTCAAAGGCCGACCCTCAAGAATAAAGAAAGGTTGAGCTGTGAAAAAATGAAGATCCTACAGAAAAGCCCCCGTGCAAGGCGCTACATGGGGTGTCATCAGCCCTGACAGATGCAAAGGCTACCATGAGAACCACTGGTCCTGCTTCAAAGTGGACTCAGTGGTTGCTCCGATGACATTTCCGGGAGGATTGATCCATCCAGCATGCATATGAGTAGATGCCAAAGAAAAGCCCCAGTGCAAGGCGCTACATGGGGTGTCATCAGCCCTGACAGATGCAAAGGCTACCATGAGAACCACTGGTCCTGCTTCAAAGTGGACTCAGTGGTTGCTCCGATGACATTTCCGGGAGGATTGATCCATCCAGCATGCATATGAGTAGATACCAAAGAAAAGCCCCAGTGCAAGGCGCTACATGGGGTGTCACTAGCTCAGCCAGACTCAAAGGCCGACCCTCAAGAATAAAGAAAGGTTGAGCTGTGAAAAAATGAAGATCCTACAGAAAAGCCCCCGTGCAAGGCGCTACATGGGGTGTCATCAGCCCTGACAGATGCAAAGGCTACCATGAGAACCACTGGTCCTGCTTCAAAGTGGACTCAGTGGTTGCTCCGATGACATTTCCGGGAGGATTGATCCATCCAGCATGCATATGAGTAGATGCCAAAGAAAAGCCCCAGTGCAAGGCGCTACATGGGGTGTCATCAGCCCTGACAGATGCAAAGGCTACCATGAGAACCACTGGTCCTGCTTCAAAGTGGACTCAGTGGTTGCTCCGATGACATTTCCGGGAGGATTGATCCATCCAGCATGCATATGAGTAGATACCAAAGAAAAGCCCCAGTGCAAGGCGCTACATGGGGTGTCACTAGCTCAGCCAGACTCAAAGGCCGACCCTCAAGAATAAAGAAAGGTCGAGCTGTGAAAAAATGAAGATCCTACAGAAAAGCCCCCCTCGGTCTCTTCATAGCAGCCTCCTGCTCGTCGTCGCTCTCTTCCCTGCGTCGTTTTGTGGAAGAGCCGAGGCCAGAAGTTGAGGGAACTACTGCATCTGTGAGCTCTTCTGAAGAATCTTCCAAGATAAAGTCAATGAAGTCTTCAAAGTCCTCGTCCTCAATGACAATGTCTTCAAAGTCCTCGTCCTCAATGACAATGATGTCAGTCTCTTCAGGTTGCAAATACCCGTACCTGTCCATAATAACATCAAAAACCCCTTCCCAAATACCATAACTAGGGTACCGGTTGAAAACAGTATAGAAAGTAGGAAGGTTGGGAGCAGGGTAGGAAACGAGCTGGAAAGCAGGGTAGTAACCTGGAACAGGACTAAAGCAGTGTTGTCCCGCTATCAGAAATTGTGGTTGTAGGAACTGCAACTCACCCCTACCCTCCTGAAGCCAGTCAAAGCCAACCTCGTCCTCGGGCAAAAGGGCGGCATCAGGGCGGACTGAGGTAGGAAGAAAAACATTTATTAAAAAAAACGTCACATCCACAAGCCACCAACTAACACAAAGCCAACGCTAGTCTGATTCAAAAGGCAACTATTTCAGTATTTATCAGGAGCAAATTATGAAAATGCTATTTCCATGTGAGACCATAGCCACGGTCCAAACTGATTCTATAGGGAAAGGCCAGTGTGCACATTATCACCAGCCGAGCACTTTTAAAAAACGCTCTTACATTTGGAACTGGATTCAGAAAACGTCATTCACATATAATATAATCAGACATTTGCCCAAACTATTTTCCACTCCTTCATAGTATATATGCACTCATTCAGGCTCATAACAATATTGATCCGTTGGTGCATTTTAATGAATATCTTGAAGCTAGCTCTCAAATGTTCCTTCTTTTACTTATATCTTGCCATGGTGCAAGAAGAGTTCTATTTCTAAAATGGTGGAGGCGCCATTTTGTTTCCGAGATTGTCAACACAAAAATCGACGATTTGATCCCCTCAAACAAAAATAACGGTGTTTTCATGTCCCTACACATGTGTTAACACATTCCACACCTATTTCGAAGAAGAAAGTCCAGTCTTAACATATTGTTTTACACCAGAAACTGTGAGTGGCCTCACAATATGAGTTTTTCTAATAGCTAGTTTAAATGCTGAACATTCTTTAGCTTAATATTTAGCTTAATATTCTTAATTTAACGTAATTAAACGCACGTTTTGTACTGCAATGGCCTTTTATGGAGTCAAGGAACATTAACAAACACATTTGGCATGAAATTTAAAAAATAAATAAAAATGTTTTACCTGTAGGTCCGAAGATCTGGTCTGGTCTGCCCACCGGTGCCGGGGGTCCACTGGAAGCCATTCTGTCCAACTGGTATTGTTTGCTGTAGGTATTCAACTCAGTTCGCCAACAGTTTGTTTTGGAGGTGATCAGATGTCTGAGAGCTCAATCTTGTAGGTGCAGCATAAACTTCAAGTGCAACTCAGAAACGCCGTTTTTCTATGACGTCACTATTATGCGACCACGCCCCCTCCACTAACGCAGGCATGCGTGTGTGAGAGAGATTGGATTTTATAGTAAATTGTGTAAATGTAAATAGTTTGGACTGTGTGTGTGTTTACAATAGGTGTTTCCATAAATCCGTGATGTGTGTGATCTGTGATGATAAACTTCACATCATCTTGACCCAGAGCATACATACAAGGTTCAACCAAGAATGAAACATGTCAGCAGTTTCATTTGTGTTGTTGTTGATTTATTATATAACATACTGAATAGAAAGGCAGTAGACATGAACTAAACTAAACTTGAATCACTGCATGCTTCCAACGACATCATGCAAAGATTGCACAATTCATGAAACCCAAATTGATCTCATTTAATTGAGTACCATGTGGGGCTTTTTATTTGTCACTGGATGATACCGAGCAGCCCTCGTCTGTTATTTTATTGCTTTGTGAAGTAATAAAATCACAGTTTTATTTTTGAATTGTTATTAATATTCAACTTTATATGCACATAGTGAGAAGATCACTTTGTGGTGCATTTTGCGACACATTTCTAAAAACAAGGGACACTAATGATGCATGTATGTCATCTGGACAATCTCCACATGATGGCAGTATTGTAACTTGATTCACTTTTTATTCACTGATATATTTTTGCCAACAGATGGCACCACAGTCTCCCTTGCAGTACTACTAGTAAGAAGCCCTCTTTTCTTCTTCCAAACACAATCATCCCATCTCCCCAATTAAGCAAGACAACACTGTGCGGGGTGAAACTGTAACATTAACTCAGACTGCAGACAGTATTGTTCTCAGCCGTGACCTCATTTTACACGTTTAGTCTGTTGCTCATTATCAGTCGGTGGGATAAGTCTGGGAGCAGGAAGGGTGGGAGAGTCTTCCTCTCGCTTTACTGTCAAACGTCTGTGTGTGATCATAACAATCCAACTGAGAGCTGGACTGAGATTTCTATCCAGTAGATATCATGCAAATTGAACACTGATTTGAAACAGCGTCTCCCCCCTGAACCAAATGTATTTACAAAACTCTCAGTTTAACTGATGTGGTGTTATATTATGAGTTCTGAAAATACTATAAGGTTGTCGTACATTGTCAGATTTTTGAATTATATCATAAAAATGCGAAAATAAATGTAAAAGTTGTCTTACCAGCACAGGTACGGGCCATCTCTCCAGCACACTCCCCACAGGTGCTCCTCCTCCTTCAGCCGAAGATATTCAGGCGCTTCTGTTGTCCACGAGTAGCGATAGTAATTTCGCCAACAAGTTTCGAAAGTAGCTTTTCTCAAGAAGTTAAAAACTCAAAGAGTCGGCTCTCCACGGTATGTCCAAGAGGTGTTTACGCTCAGGTCCAAGTGCAGAGTGAGCGATCAGAATGTTCTGAGGCCTCAAGTGGGTCCGTTTCCATGGCATTCAGTGACGCGTGAGTGTGTGAGTGCGTGCGTGCGATTAGCCAAGACAGAGAGAAATATGAATTATTTAATCTTATATATAATATATTTTGTATTTGATTTATGCAATTGGGTCCTGGACTTCCTTAGTGAGAGGCCACAAGCAGTACGTGTCGGCAACAACACCTCACGCAGCATCACCCTAAGCACTGGGGCCCCACAAGGCTGTGTGCTCAGCCCCCTGCTCTTCACCCTGCTGACTCACGACTGCGAACCTACATACAGCACCAATCACATGGTGAAGTTCGCAGACGACACCACTCTGGTTGGTCTCATCACCAAGAACAATGAGACCAACTATAGGAAGGAGGTCAACCTTCTGACCACGTGGTGCAGCGACAACAATCTCCTGCTGAATGTCACCAAAACTAAGGAGATTGTTGTTGACTTCAGGAGAGGCCACACTGTACACCCGCCACTGACCATCGATGGTGCTGCTGTGGAGCAAGTAGAAAGCACCAAATTCCTGGGGGTGCACATCAGTGACGACCTCTCCTGGGCCACCAACTGCGCATCACTGGCAAAGAGAGCCTAGCGGCGCCTCTACTTCCTCCGCAAGCTGAAGAGAGTAAAAGCCCCCACATCAGTGTTGAAATCATTTTACAGGGGCACCATTGAAAGCATCCTGTCTAGCTGCATCACTGTGTGGGGCGGTAGCTGCACCCAACACAGCAGAAAGGCACTACAACGCATTGTAAAGACAGCCGGAAAGATCATCGGTGCCCCACTCTCCTCGTTACAGGAAACATACACCACCCGCCTCACCCGGAAAGCTACTCAAATCGCAAGCGACCCAAGTCACCCTGCACATAGTCTGTTCAGCCTCCTACCCTCTGGAAGACGGTACAGGAGCCTCCGCTGCCGCACCACCAGACTAAAGAACAGCTTCACCCACCAAGCTGTAAGGACACTGAACTCTCTCCCCTCACTCCCCCCAATCATATCCTCCAGCCTGACGGGAAGCTGAAGCTGACCCCCCCCCCCCCCCCCCCCCCCTAGTACAGAAGTAGTGTAAATATGTATCCATATTTATATTATATTAATTGCCCACTTTTCACACACACACATACACACACATTATATTAATTGCCCATTTTCCCGTCTTTATGTGTATTGAACGTCCCTATGTGTATTGAATGTTTTATTGTAGGATAGTATATGTTTTAACTAGGATATCTGTCTTTACCTAGCCTAGGAAGTGTTTTATGTTTTATGTGTGGTGCTTGCACTTTATGTTCCACCGTGGGAGAGTGGGAAACGTAATTTCGATTCCTTATATGTCCTGACATGCAAGAGATTGACAATAAAAGCTACTTTGACTTTGACTTATAAGAGTTATTTTTATTTTATCTTCCAGTGCTCTATTGCCATTCAGTACAGCTAGTTGTCTCTGCTTATTCTAACACAACAAATCTGTATTGGAAATTGAGAGAGAGAGATTAAGTAAATATATATATACATTTATTTATTTCTCAATGAATCTTTCTAGTAGAGCAAAGAGCCTGGATACTTGCAATCCTAAGGCAGAGGACAGTTAACAAAAACAGCAGCAGCAAAACAAATATCAGCAAACGTGTTTATTAACTTGCAGTAACACATATGCACATACTTTATATAAGTTGTCCCTTTTTCTGCTTACAAGGCAGTCACCCTCCCCTGCAGGATTATTTTCTCCAAAATTGTCCAAATCACATTCAGTAAATGATGAAAAGAGAAACATTTATCAATAATATTCACACAAGGATGTAAACTTAGAAGATTGACACATTTTACACAGCAGAATACACACAAATTCATAGAGAAATAATTTACATGGATGTCTTATTGTGGGTTTAAATAAATAAAAGAAAAAGGTGACAGTCACAACGGTCATCTGTGTGACAGCAACAATAACAGATCAGAAGTGTATTGTCCTCTCTACTGGTTGTCCTATTAGTAAAGGCTTTATAGGATGAGAGCTAATTTTACTGTAACCTTAAGTATAAGATGGTCAAATGGAGATATTACAAATGGACTAATGTCTTCATTCCAAGCTACGGTTGCTGAATGTTTGTCCCCGGTGAAGAGGCCGTCGTTCTCCCCCCTCAGCTCCTGGCTCCCTGGAACAAAACAAAATGTAGAGTTAGTTTTATTTCACACCACAAAACAAAAGGAGCAAAATACTCAAATTCAGTTTATCCGTGTAATTAATCTCAACGTTTGTAACGTTACCGGACTTAAAGTGATATTTCAGGTTCACAACCTGTCTACTTGAGCTCCTGTTGGTCCGTTAATGGACATAATCGTCACAATCTCAGTAAAATATTGGTCAACCTCTGAGGTTTGAACGTGAAGGCATTAAAAGTTACTTTCCAAGCTACCGTCGGATGCAAGCAGACGAGCTCCCGCTAACATTAGCTTGTTAGCTAGCTTGTCAGCTATTGTCACGTAACTTAACCGATCATTTTAACAAACGTGATGTTATAGCTCCCGGTAATGGAGTAACGTATGTTAACGTATGTAACGCTGTGCACTTTGCCTCAGGCATGACTTTGTTAGCTAAGGTTAGCTACGCGTAGCTAACATTAAACTGCTGTCTATCAGCAAAAGCGCTGCTTTGATGGCTGTGACATTTTCAACATAAATAAAAGCACTAACTAAAACCATTAAGTAGGTCAAGTGACTCTTCCAGTAAATAATAATATATTATATATTTAAAGCGATTTGTATAGCGTGGACAGTTCTGAGAGTAATGAGTGAATGGCAATTACATCATGAGGTGCACCAAGCTATCAACAAACTGTCTGAAGGCAAAGCAAGTGGCTTAGACCATATTACTGCTGAACACCTTAAATATGCTAGTCCGAGGTTAGCTCCTCTCCTCGCTATTTGTTTTACTGGCTTCATGATTCACGGCTTGTTACCAGACTCAATGCTGTCTGTTCTCTTAGTGCCAGTCATTAAAAACAAAGCTGGTGAAGTATGTAGCCTAGAGAATTACAGGCCCATTGCTTTGGCCAGCGTACTGTCAAATGTCCTGGAAAGAATTCTGCTGGACAGAAGACAGGACTTTATCACCTCCACAGATCACCAGTTTGGCTTCAAAGCCAAACATGGCACTGACTTGACTTGTGTGTATATATGCCTTAAAGGAAATTGTAAACAAATACAGAGGTCAAAACTCATCAGTTGTTTTGTCTTTTATTGATGCCTCTACAGCTTTTGATCGTGTTAATCAGAGTAAATTATTTTTTAAACTGAGCCAAAGAGGTGTCCCCACATACATTGTGAGAATTCTGGCTTACTGGTATGCGCACCAGAGTATGCAAGTAAAATGGGGTAAAAGTGTGTCAGCCCCATTTGGGGTTAGCAATGGTGTCAGACAAGGGGGAATTCTGTCCCCAATTCTGTTTAATCTGTATGTTGATGATCTGTCCAAGCAACTGACAGCCTGTAATACTGGGTGCATGATTGGAAATACTCTGGTTAATCACATCATGTATGCAGATGATCTGGTGATCTTTAGTCCTGTGTATATTTAGACAGGTCCCACAAAGAATTGCTCAACAACTTTGCTTGATGGCCACTGAGGAGCCATCTATGCTGCTTTGAAATTCTGGCAGGTAATACATCTTTCTGTCAATTAACCCTCTAACTAGGAACTCCGAGTCCATGGCAGGGAGTGCCACTGTAGTTTGCCTTGCCTCACGATTTTCTCCCATCACATCAGTAACAGTATTTGGTTTGACCAAGTAAATTATTTTTGCACACTGAGTGGCCTGATTTCTAGTGATGCACTTTGAAGTTAAGAAGCGTTGGGACCAGGAGCCTAAAGAGGTGCTTTGTGTGAGTCAGAGAGTGGGGGGAGAGCGAGAGAGTGAGAGAGATGTAAAAATAAGTCTATTTTATTTGAATTTAGAGACTACAGTGAGTTGTTTGAACTCAAGTTAGTAGTCAATCAATACAAACAAGTGTCAACCTTTTTGGTCCTCTTCGTTTACCGTAGTCTCATCCGTTCTTGGGTTGCTTGGTAACGCTCCCAAACTACAAACACGGATGGTGGCTCAGTCCAGCATTTTACTTTCGACACAGGGTTAGTTGTTCATTAAAGACACTAATATGTGGCATATTTACAGTGACGGTAAAATGAAACGTACGGACGTATTGCTTTTCTAATATTCAAGCAGTTTTGAAATTCTTGTTGACCGACGTAAC
Organism: Melanostigma gelatinosum; assembly: GCF_949748355.1. Lineage (NCBI taxonomy): Eukaryota > Metazoa > Chordata > Actinopteri > Perciformes > Zoarcidae > Melanostigma > Melanostigma gelatinosum. The sequence continues at coordinate 25,589,205 of NC_136647.1, read as the reverse complement.
ACCTTTCACACACCTGTAACACTGCAGTTTTAAATGGGGTAATTTAGCGCGAACAATAGCGTAACTGGCCGTCCTAACCTAATTAGTTGTAGCTAGCTAACATTAGCTAATTTTTACCATAACACATTAGCTGACGACAGTTATCGTTCTCCCGAGATGGAGCGGGATATTCGTCAGTATCTCACCGAGGCAAAGGAGCGACAAGGTTTGTATTATACTGACGTTCATGCAGGAGCACTTTCAGCTTTAACGAGTTATGAAAATGTGCCTTCGTTGTGTTTAACGTCACTTCACGTAGACTCTGGAGCGCTGCAGTCAGCTTACCTTTTACTTGAGAACGTGGCGGTGGTTGGAACCAGCGGACGAACTCCACGTATTGGCCCGGAGTTGTACGTCGTTTGTGCGGAAGCAGCTCTACAGGTGAGACCGGGGGCAGTAAATAGTTACCTGTTAATGTGGCCAAACCATGTCGTCGTAGATTTAGCAGGGTCAAATAAATAAATAATAATAATAAAAAGTCTGTGTGTATTTTCTGAGACCATGTGAGTTCTTTGGAAACAATGTCCCACAGAAATGTAAGTTTTATATTATCCTCGAGTGAGGATGAGATAGTCACAGGCCTCGTTGTGTCTGCACTGTTAAAAATGGCCGACAAATAAAGCCTACAAGATATAATTATTGACTTAAATCTCGTTTAATCAAGTTTAGGATCTAACTAGTCATGCCAAAAGTGCTATTGTAATGCCAATGACACCTGAGGTTTATTTATTTTTGGCAAATTCTACTGAAGGAATTAAGCTACTAGGTTACATATCACATATTTTATTTGGTTCGAGTAAATAAAGCAGAAATCATTTTCGGGGTTCTTCGTTGATTAACACACATGCTTTGTTAATGGCAGCATCTAAAGCTACTGATACAGAAAATCATTTGAATAAAAACCTCTCCAGCAATGACGCTAGAATAGTCATCACAAATGCCATTATGTCACTGTTTTCATACAGTAACTTTAGTTAGCTAAATCCAGCTATTCTCCCAGTAGGACAGGATAATAATGAATATTCACGAATGTCGACTGAAGTGTCCTAGGGCAGTGGAAGCTCATTTGAATAATGGAACACTGGTATTCCATAATGTGATTTGGTCTCTTTTTTATGTGGTACAGAGAGGCTCCTCAGTGAAAAAGCAGCTTGCCTTGAAGTCTCAGGCCTGTTTGAATACTGAATGAGTCCACATCCCCACCAGGACTACATCACAATAGTCCTCAGTTGTTAGAGAACTATGAATATTCCTGTTACATTGAGACAATTTTTGAACGTTTTCTCAGATACTGATGCCACTGTTACGTTTCACTTGTTTTATCATCTTCCAGCATGAGAAACAATGAAATACTTAACGATAACACAATTAAAAGCTTACAGTATACAACATTTCTGTTACGAATGATCTCCCCTGACAGCGCTACAATTCCTTGAATGAAAACTAACCAGAGTGAGTTCATCTAAGTAAAGTACTGACATGCGCAAGGGCAAGAACCTGCAGTTAGGATGTTTTTCATCATGCGTACAATCGATGTGCATCACACGACACATCAAGTCATTTCTGAGTTGTTTTGATCCCGCATCAAATTTAGAAAAATGCTGGTGACGCAACGTAACAGCTGATGAGGTCTAAATATGTCTTTTGTTTGGCCTTTTGTGTTTTTTTCCTCAGCTGGGCTGTTTGGAGATAAGCACAGCGTGTCTAAAGATGTACTTTGATCCGCCAGCTAATCAATTTTTGTGTCGAGCCTACCTCTGCCGGGGCCAGCTGAAGTCTCCGCCGGCCACTGGCAGTGTGGTGAGGACACCAAAGTGGACACATCTCCTCAAGGGGGGTTGTGTGTATGTGTGTTTCTTTGCCAATAGGACACGCATACACAGTTACTTTAGAAATATACTGTTTTGCACTGTAAAAGGAGCAGATGTCCCCGCTTCGTAAACTACTTTTCTTCACAATGTGATTCTTCAAGGCACATTGCCCTTTGTCTTTTCACACTTAAGTGCAGTTTTTCTTGGTGTTTTATCAAACTGTGGGCTCTATTGAAGAGTTTCCTTCTCTGATCTTTGTTTGTGACAGTCTTTTGCATTATTTTCTATTTCAGGGAGACTTTGAAGAGGCTGTGCTGTGTTTTCTTAAAGCAATTGAAATTGCAAAGCATGAACCAAGGTACGTTACCTCCAGTGTGTTTGGCTTTGTTCTAACAGTGTCAAGAAAGTTGACCAGTTCCATCCCACGCACAGCTTCTCATCGCTGCTATTGTTTGCACACAATGAACGTGAACTATTCCAAACAGGGAATGCTCTTCTTTTTTTATAGCTATGATAGGTTATGAGGGTTAGATATATTCTGCGGCATCAAGGTTTGAAGAATACAGTTGAAATGTGACATGATTCTTCACGCTTCACCCCACAGGTGGATGATATTCAGCATGTTTTCTTCTTAATCTGAGAGCAGGGAGAAAAGGATGATGAATATAGATGTGATGATAGAAATTGTGACATTTGAAGAACGACTCATCGGGAGATAGCGGCCTTTGCCTTTGCGAGCGAGCGGCGCCGACTCTCTTCGCTAATGAACTCATAACCCGTCAATAAAAGGGCTGAATGAGCAATCCCAATTAACACCAACGGGAATATGTTTCTAATACATCCAGCCCAGACTAATGCACAACGCACTCTCTGGTGTATCAATTAGCAGCACTCAAGCGACCCGTTCACACAATTTCCTCTAAAACAGCGCCTTGGTTTCATGAATTTCCCTCATTTTACATAGAAAGGCTCCTACGGGGGGCTCGCCTGAGGCCCATTGGACGATGGTTGATCCACACACATTTGCAATCCACAGAACTTCTCCGTACAGAGTTGAAACTTGGTCTGAATTGAGTTGTTCCAAGAGATCAAATGGCTTGCCCGCGCAGATCATGTGAATAATTCAGCTTTTTCTCCGTTTTTTTGCAAATTATTTAGCATCCGTTTTGTTTCTCACAGATACTTCTTCCTAGCGTTCAACGCCTCGGTGCTGTACCTCCAGACAGTGCGTCCTCTCCTGCAGCCGGGGCGGTGCCGCCGCCTGGTCCCCTCCCTCGGGCAGGTGGTCCAAAGTCTGGACGAGGTGGCAGACCGGGACCACAGCTGGAGGGCTGAGCTCATGATGCAAGTGGCCCCTCGATGCTCTCTTAGTTCTCTTTCATGAATAAGTCCAGTCCTGATTCAGTCCGGTCTCATGCTGGTGACGCACAGAGCTAATTAACCAGCAGCTCATCTGTGACAGTAGCGCTCTGGTTTCCATACTCGTATGTAAAATACTAACCTGGGAACTTGGCTGATATATCGTTGTGGAGAACAATGTCCATATTTTGTGGAAATATCCCAGTAAGCATTGCAAAACACTGTTCTTTCACACTGAAGTAGTATCAGTCTCGTGTTCTCTCTGTTTCTGCTCAGGCATCTTATTAAATGTCTCGTGGACGCCGGTGAAATGGAAGATGCTGCAGGTTTTGCCAAAGTTACAGAAGAATTCATGAAGTCCCACATCCCACATCTCTATCCAAGACTCTTTACGTTACTGGTGAACGGCGTTTCATTTCATTTTGGAGTGGCATTTATTTCAGGAGTTAGTTTTTTTTTTCAATACATTTTGGACTTCTGGAGTTAATGGAAGTGTTGGAATCACACAACCTGAAAGAAGACTACTGTGTTTAATGTGAAATACAGCAGAGCTTTTAGTGAAGCATTTGACTAGAAATAAACTTCTACCTTTACTCTTCTCTCCTCAGGTACAACACAAGCTGACAGAGAGGGATGTCCTCATTGAACTGAGCAGGCAGTAGACTACCTTAGCAGTCATTTACAGAATACAGGAATTAAAAAAGTACGGACATTTTCTTTGCTCTACTTAATCGTTGTACTGTAGCAAGAAACTGCCAAACTGTTTGGAAGAATATGCTTTATTTATTGATTGGATGTTTGTGTTTTTAGAGTGCTCCCTGCTGATACTACCGGCAGGTTCAGCCATTTATTAAGTATTATTAATGGTCATACCAACTTACCAGTTTCACCATTCTGTGTTTGTAACCGACAGAGGGTATTATGTTTCCCATTCTCGTGGATGTGATATCTCAGCAAATTATTGTCAAATTTGGCTCACAAACTATTATTTTGGCCATAACTCCAGAATTCATGTGCTAATGGTGACAATTTCACACAAATGTCTAAGACGATAAAATGATAACGTGATGACACTTTGGACAGACTGCAGCATGACTGTTGGCAGTGGCACACACCCGGGAGGCGGTACTTCCAGTTAATATTTGCCACGCTTTCTCAAGCTTGTAGGACTCACAGGGATATTGGTGCATTTTGGGTTCTGACGTTTTGTTTGCGTTCAGCGAACTTGGAAGCTACTCAAACATTAAACCCGATCCACAGGCCCGCGGTTAATAAGCCCACGGCGGGCAGGTTTGTCTGGCTGCCTGCACACAGTAATGGTATAGCACCACGGCTCCTGGTGTGGCGTCGTACAAACCCAGTCCCCTTTCTGCAGGCATGTACTCGACATGTCAGAGCTCCTTATGGCTCTCTAGCTCATCTTTAAACGTCAGCCGCATGAGTCAGTGTGACCCAGCCATCGTCGGCTTCATGTACCGGTCGCTCATTTTGCCTGAGGTTAATGCACTGTTCAGTGTGAGTATATTACGAGGGAAATGCAGATGCGTGCATACTCTTGGGTGCATACGTTTATGTATTTTTAATTAACAGACAGGTTTTTTCTTTCATGTTGTACAAACAGCAAGTTAGAAGAAATGAATGAGGTCGAACCAACAAAAGAGGAGCTCGAGCAGATCTTTCGTCTCCTGATGGATTGCACCGAAGCATCTGCTGCAGCTGTGAACTCCAGTCCTCCTCAGAGCCCGACACCCATCCAACCAGCTGACAGGTCTGTGACCCGAACAAATGTCCTTCCCTGTCCTCTTACTACCACACAACCATGGATAACCCGAGGGGCAGCGCACAGCCCGGATTACTCTACTTGGAATTGTGTCAATGATGTTTTTATCTGGGATTTGCAGAGTCTTCCTCCTCCTGGAGTTGGCTCTGCTGGCCTTGCGAGTGAAGCGGCATGAAGTAGCTGTCGACTGTTTGAAGGAGCTGAGGTCGGCGGGAGAGACTGTGAGTGTCCGGCGTTCTCCTGAAACCTCAGAGGCTACACACTGTAACCGTACATGCATGCAAATGCATGCATGGATTCTGACATCCACTCTTAAGTAGGCACTAATAGATGAAATCAATTATCTGAGCTCACGCCCAAGAGCTTAAGAGGTTGCTGCAGTTACTTTCAATAATGTAAGATTGTGTTTATAGAAAGGTGTGGAGTGTTTTCACCAATTTGACCATTTTGCTCGTATTGTGAATGAGGTGATATGATCACACAATTGGCAACGTTGCACATGCATAAAATACGTCACCCCTTATAGATGTGTCCCCCTCTCTTCTGTGCGCTGACTCTTGTAACCACACGTATGTGCTTTTGTCTTTTCAGAGTCTTGGCCAGCGCGTAATAATGGAATGTGTCAGCTGTGACATCAACCTCCAGAAGAGAGAGGGGAAGACGAACGACTACTCCAAAGCCAGCGTGGAGGTGCTCGATCATACAGCCGCGTGTTCCCACCAGCATGTGATGCGGGCGGTGGACCCATTGGCGGAGTCGTGATTAACTGTTCTGTAATATTTTCTGTAATCTCATTCTCTGTCTGAAGGCAGTACATCCTTACACTCTAGGTATCTCTGCCTTAAAACTGCTAACCCAGCTAGCAGCGCTTAGAGTTTCAGCTGACAACTTTAATCATCAGTTTTTCCTCTCTGTAATCTCATTTTGCACCATTTAATATTTTGGCTTGAAAACTTGAAAATTAAACAAATTGGCACCCCGTATTTAATACAGTCCAAGTGCACTTGCCAAATGATAGAAGTGTCGTGCTCTCGTTGCTACAGGAGAGACGCTCTCAATCTGTAGTCTTGATCCCACAGGCCCGGCTGAAGGAGATAGGCCAGCTGGATCAGTGGCTGCAGACGGCGGTGAGGGAGGGGGACCCTCAGGCCGCGCAGGCGGTGTGCGCCGCGCAGTGGAGCTCCTGTCTGCCCCTCATGCAGCACAACCTCAGGAAACGCATCAGGACGCCTCTGCTCAGGGTGGCCCAAGTCCTGGAAGACATTCAGAGGTTTACAGTTTCCTCAAATCCACTTTGCATACAGTATACTGCATGTTATGATGTTATATTATTGTTCAACCTGTGTTGTAATGCAATACCATATCATATTTTGTTGGCTTTTTAGAGATTGCAGAGTCTGATTTATTTTTCAAAAATGTACTATATGTTTGTGTTTGACATTTGGATCAAGAAAAATGCTATTATGATGATTTGTGGTCCGAAATATTTTAGTTCACTGTCGTATTTTCGTAACATTGACAGAGAGCCAACATTTAGGTACTTTTCAAGATGAAGTACTGTCTCCCAATTTTGAACTGTGGTATCACACCTACATATTTGTCGTCATTCATAATGTACGAGTTTATGCTGGAAGTGTTTGTTTGCTATTTTCACAGCGTGCTGCTGGAGACGCGCTGTCAAGTCCACTCAGAGCTGGCAGCGATTGAAGAGGAGGACGGGCGCCTTGAGGCTTCTTTGACTCACCTTCAGAAAGCCCTGCTGCTGGATAATGGGACGCGACGAGAGCGCCTGTCGTCAGCTCTCCGCCTCCTGCAGCTCAGAGGCACCCTCTACCAATCGCCCCCCCGGGCCGAGGATAAAGCCGATATGCTTATGCAGCAGGTTTGCAGCCCGTCTGTGTCAGACGGTCTTAACATTACAAAATGAAGCGGTTCTTTAAAACTTAACAAGCGGATGCTTTTATTATGTAAAAACATACAGAATTCATACATAGGTACAGGGAAGGAGAACTTAAATTCAGTGTGTTTTTATGTATGGTGAGAAGAGGAGTGTGCCTCGTAATGGCTACAAGTTAAGTCTGACATCCAACCCTTCCTTCCCGTCCTCAGGCCAGGGACATGCAGCCCCAAGACAGGACGGACAGCCGTCCCGTCCTGGTCTCCGTGGGTCAGCTTTTGGCCCCTGACCATTTCCAGATGGTGCTGGATGCTGACGACACCTCCAAAAGTACACATTTCTCTTCTTGCTTTCAGTTTTCACAGAGACACGACAACATTTACTCAACACACGTGCAGTTTGTCAGAAGACATATTCATCTGTTGGGATAGCTTTAAACACATACTATAAACGATTGACTAATAAAACATTGATCTGTGGCATTAGTCCATGTTTTAGAATTCATCATAAGTCCATTAATGAGTATGTGTACCGGTATATGATTTTATTTTTTGCACTCTGCGATCTCGGACAAACCCCACTGTTCTAACTCCCCTCAGCCTTTTTGACAGCTAGTCAAAGGGCCCCTTTGGTCCGTAGAGGAGGCCCCTCTTGGTTTTGTCTATAAACCTCAAGCATCCCCTAGATCAGCGGTTCCCAAACTTTTTAGGCCGCGCACCCCCTTCTACATCCCGACTGGGTTCGCGCCCCCCCCCCCCCCCCTTAAAAAAAAAGAAAAAAAAAGAAGCAACAGAGCCTTTTAAGCCTTCATAGCTGCATAAGAATCGGACCAATGAGAGAACAGTTTGCTCGCGCGTGGCATTTGTTTACAAGATTTAGTCCGCTGTTAAATGTTGCAGTGTGAACACAAACCGAACAAAGGAGCAACTGCAACAAAGCAAACGAACTGAAGGTGTGAAAACGCCCTGAAACACTGCAACAAAGTTTCAATAACTTTCAGTGACACAAGGCGTCACTTTTAAAGAGCAATACGGATGCGAGCACACACGCACAGGCTCAGAGGCAGATTATCACATTTAATTTACAATCAATGACCGACTAATGTAGCCAGGATGTCTTCGGACAAAGCATCGATGCGGCGACACAGTGTTGTTGGACACCGGGATCATGTCCAACTTTTTTGCTTCTTTCTCCCCAATCATACATTCCACCATCTCTCTGGCAGCTGGTGCGCTCACGTCTTCGGCGATTGTGTGCGGTAGCCCCTTTCTCGCTATTCTGTAACCAGATATGAAGCCCGTAGTGCGTCATTTATAGACCCAACACATGAATGAGACTCCAGTTGTTTTTGGCTGTTTTGTAACTCCTCCAATTTCGATATAAAGAATGTAAGGGGCGTTTGACTTGCACTGGCATGCTTGGTGTTCAGGTGGCGACGTAAATAAGAGCTTCAGACTGTTAGCCAGAACCTCACTGCACACCACGCACTGTGGCTTTGGGGAATCTGCGTTGCCAATCCAAGTGAAGCCCAGACACAGATACTTTTCATCATATTTCCTCTTTTTTTCCCAGTCTGATGCTCACTCTCGTTTCCTCTTTTTCACCTTGACTCCGCGATGGGCCGATGTGCTCCCAATTTGTCTGTGCTGCACCTCTCCGTTCCCCTCGCCTCCGATTCCTCTCTCTCTCTGTCCCTCTCCTCTTTTACGACTGATAGCTTCAGATGTCCCACCTGACAGTTTTTAAATTAAAATTACATTTTTTTTTTTATATTTAATATTATTACACCATCAGACCGCCATTACACTTTTCCTCTCGCGCACCCCCTAGAGGCAGCTCGCGCACCCCCAGGGGTGCGCGAACTTCAACGAGAGGTGCGTGCATGAGAGCGGGTGCGTACAGCCTTTTATTGCTTTGGTGAGCGTGCAGGCTCGGGAGCGTTCTGCTTCTTTAAAACACGCCAGTCAAAGTCACAGACCTCTTTTTGTAGTTCAGTCCATAAAACAAATGCTCTGAATAACTCTGTTGCTGCGGGCGGGTGTGACTAAAAATCTGGAACATGCTCCGTTGTTTTGCTTTTTGTTTTGCTTTCTTACTTGTCGACATAATTACATCGCAGTCTGTGACGTTGCGATGCTGGAAATGGGCCATTTACTCTCGCGGTCCCTTAGTAGTCGTTCCTTTCTTACGTGGAAGTGGCATATTAAGGCTCATTTTGTAACTTCCTCGAAAGGATAACATTCTCACGACCTACATTAGTGCACATTTATTCCATGTTTTATGCATCCTTTAGGCCTAAGGAGTTGTGTAACAGACTGACTCCAGTTTTTGTTATGCATACTTGCCTGGAAAATTGTATTGAATCAATATTTATGGAAAACGCTGGAGCTTTTCCAGTAGCATTAATCGACTTATGTATTCAGTCTTCCAACAATTGTCTAGTTCCCGTAGGCGGTCTAGGATCTGGACCAGTGGCTCAGCTCTCTGCGAAGGCGCAGCATCACTCTACATCTGTGCGGAAGCTGGACGGACACCTGGCCAGACAGGGAGATGACAACACAGACAACACAGAGAGGTGTGTGTTTGTACATGTACATGTATTCATTGTGATTATACATGTATGTTCTTGGATACAAGTGCAGTCTTCCTGTCAAGTCTTCTTAGAAATTACTTTTTTTTTTAGTTGTCAGGCTTCCCAGAAACCCAGCTTAAGCAGGTTTGTATGCCTTGTTGTCTTTTGATCCTCTCCACAGTGAAAGCTGTTGTGTGACTGTAGGCGTCTACAACCTTCTTTTACATTCACGGTGCGTAGTTGAGGCTGCCTGTCCACCAACATCATCACAGTAAAAAAAGTGTGCACATGAGACATTGCAAGCTTAATGGGCCGGAGAGGGCAAGATGTTTGACTTGAAGATTCCCCAAAGGAAAAGTTTGTTATTCATGGCCCGGCAAAAAAACCCAACCTTAAATCATATACAGTGTGCTGCTTTGCCCTTTCCCTGACCTCCACCTTTTTAATCATCTCTTAAGTGTTCTTTATTTATTTTTTTTGTTGCTCCAGAGTGAAGCTGTGGGCAACGCTGGTGAAGACAGCCAGGAAACAGGAAGTGTGGGATGTGTGCCGAGCTGCTTGTCGATTCTGTTTGCTCTACGACGACGGCAGATGGAAAATCTCCGAGACCGGCGGTGAGATGGTGAACGGTCCTCAGGCCGACGGTGAGATGGTGAACGGTCCTCAGGCCGACGGTGAGATGGTGAACGGTCCTCAGGCCGACGGTGAGTTGGTGACCGGTCCTCAGGCCGACGGTGAGATGGTGACCGGTCCTCAGGCCGACGGTGAGATGGTGAACGGTCCTCAGGCCGACGGTGAGATGGTGAACGGTCCTCAGGCCGACGGTGAGATGGTGAACGGTCCTCAGGCCGACGGTGAGATGGTGACCGGTCCTCAGGCCGACGGTGAGATGGTGAACGGTCCTCAGGCCGACGGTGAGATGGTGAACGGTCCTCAGACCGACGGCACTGTTCCTCAATATCGGAGTGATGGGCAGGAAATAGTAGTGGTATCTGAATTAGTTATACATACAAGAGGGAGACGATTGGTTTCATTGAGAGAATTTGCGTCACAGATTTTGTGAATTTGATCCAGGATGCAGGTCCTCGGAGGAGGAAAGCGGTGCAGAACCTCTTCACGGTTGCAATCGAAGCCAAACCTGCGTGAGGGACTTGCTGCGGCTTTTTGCCGAAATCCGCTTCATCAGTGCTGAGGTGTGTGACGACCAACACATACACACTTTTCAGATGTTCTTGCAGGAGTACTCCACATAAACAGGTTTCACATTTGCTCTTGTTGTACTAACGTGGTTGCATTCCTGCGTGTACGCAGAAAGCAGGTCAAAAGCTCTTTGAGCTCTCGGCTCCTTTTTGTGCCGTTACTCCCCCTCAATGACCGTTGTCTGTTCTGTAGACGATCTTTTTTTTATTTTATGAATGATCATGGTCCGCCTAAAGAGCATTGCTTTCCCTGTGGCTTCTTCACAGTAAAAGCCACTCCGTGGAAACACTTAAAGGTCTAGTGTGTAGAAACTGGCTGTGAGTTTGCAGACTGTAACCAACTGAAACTGAACCCAAGCGGGCAGGAGAACTACAAAATTCTTATTTTCAGGCGAGTTTACACTAAAGAAAACATATTAATATTATATTGCAGATATCACAGATACATTTATGCCAATTGATCCCCTTACATGCTACTCACTGTACCTTTTTAATGTGAAGCAACAGGATGTTCCCGTCTGCATTATGCCTAATTCCCACTACAACACTCTAGCCTTCATGTCTTCGCTTGTTGTTGTACTGTATCGTTTCCCGTGAAGGCAATTTGAATCCAGCTTTGGAATGGCGGACTCTGCCACTAACAATTAAAACTATATAGAAAGGTATCTACTATATTCACTGAATGGCCATTGCTAAAAATATGCAGATCATAAATGGTAGGGAAATGAACTCATGAGAATCGGAAGGATTGAAGACGAGCCATAGAGTGACCGGTGGGTCTTCCAGGGACACAAACACATTTTTCCGTGTTTTTTTAAAAATAATTATTGATTTTATTCTACAGATCAGACATAAAAACTTGCAGCTGTCTGACTTTGCTTGTGTCCCTTTTCAGTTATTAGTGTTGATGTGCATCATATACCATGCACAGTGGAAAGTCCTGCTTCTACCAACTTTGTATTTCAAGCTTCTGTGGATACAGATGTTTTTGTATCGAGGTGTTGACGTTGACAAAAATTCTAGCTATCTCAGATCGTAGGAATATTGTATGTTATTTTTTTAGCTCCTTTTGTAACGTTCCACTGCGTGCAGTAGTAAACATGCATTATGGGATTTTTAACAAGCCCGTGAGGTAGATGTTGATTTGTTGGAGTCAGAGATTGTTGTGCTTGTCTTCTGAGCTTGTCTCATTGGGTAATCCCGCTTCCCATCAAGCCTGCAGCTCCAAGTCGCTATTAAGTCCATGGAGATGTTAACTTGACAGCACTTTGAAGAAAATGGAGACAACTATCCACAGCTACAACATGACCTTGTCAGAACTGACTCACACTGTAGCATCTATGCTCGCTCCCCTCATGTAGCTCTCTCTTTGTTCCACGGTACACCGGGGGGTTATTTTTGGAGGATTGGGGTCATAATTCATTCACTGAATAGATACCTACGTCTCAGTCCTCTTGCCTTGCCTGAGTTGTCCGCCGCTGGAGTAAAACGCTCACCAGTCGCTTCCTTTTGTTCTTTGATCTGCTGCCGCTGAGCTTTAGCGGCTCTACAGAAGCTGTCATTCCCAGAGCGGGAGGTCTTCTCTTCTCATTTGATTATGAATTTATCAAAACAGGAAGTCATCTTTAATATTATCCTTTGTGGAGGAGAAATGAAAGTATTGTGTCTTGTCAAGGCCACCGTCCAAAAGCTGCTCACAGAGGGGGTTCAGCTCAACGGCCCTGCTATCCCCGCAGTGGAGAGTGAGTTGTGTGCGTCTGAGGAGGATCCACACTGGGTTGTTTACAGGTGAAAACACACACACACACACACACACACACACATGCTAGCATCATAAAACAACAATATTTTGTCTGTATTATGTCTTTTGTCTATATGTTTCTACTTTATTTGCAAATCACAGATTTTATTATTATTTTATTCATTTAAAGTTACATTGTACATAACTATATTAAACAACAAAAGAAATTCTGTTGTATTTGTGATTATTAAAAGCTGGAAGTAATATAAGCAGCGATATGAAAGCTTTCAGTGACCAAGTTTGTTATTCAGTTATTAATAGTAGTTCATTAATTCATTTTATTAAAATAATGAATTCTTAAGTCCCTGATGCATGTGAATCTCATAAAATGTTGTTTAAAATATGTTTTTTATATATATATATATATATATATATATATATATATATATATATATATATATATATAAATAAATAAATGCCAGAGAAATGTACTTTATTTTAAAATATATTTATTTATTACAACTAACATCATGAAGTTATTCTTTGACTTTGAGCACTGATGGAACTATACCTGAGTGACTCATCTTCTGGGGTGTCTTCTCAGCAAGACATAAGCATAAAAAACAAAAACTGCTCCTTAATGTTATGTAGTATTGTTACTTACATCTTGCAAAAGAGATTTTTAATCTCAATGGGACTACCTGGTTAAAAAATATTATAATTCAAACGTATTCGTCATGGTACCCTGCTTCCTCCGGTCTGAGTGCACTCGGTCGAGGGGCCACCCTGGCCCCGGGCGCTCCTACCAGTCGCGTCAGTTATGGCAGCTTCCCTCTTCTGGATCCGTGCTCTTGGTAAATTGCCAGGTTAGGTTTTAACGGCTAGGATTACTTCTAAAAACGTAAGGGATTGTTAAGTGGGTAGGTCTCTAGGATAACCTTACAGAACTCAGTTGTTAGACACACAATAGATTTAACCTTTTACTGCCACGAGGAACATTTACTACTTTAAGCAAATAAATGCACTTGAGAAATTTACTTTAAATGCAGATTAGATATTTATTGCAGGTTATATTCAGTTAGTTAGCAAGGGTTAAGCTACAGCTCACATAAAATGTTACTACACTTGATTCGTACTTTTAATTCCTTGATTATACTCACTGGTTTCAGATGCCGAGACGGCTCGGTGGGAGCTGGATTTTTCAAAGGTTCGATGAAAAAGTTCTTTTGGAGTTGTTAGGAGCGAAGGTCCGGCCAGACCCTCGGCCCTCCTGCTCTCACAGCGGGGTTCGTTCAACAGTCCTCGAGGCTCAGTACAAAGTCTTTCTGGGGCTGCCGCGTTCCTCCGTTGTTCAGTTGTTAAAGTCGAGCAGTGGGGAGAGGGAAACTCTCTGTCTTTCGATCTTTGTCCACGAATGTCAATCTTTCTTCTCGTGAGCAGAGACGGAGTCCTCAAATACTTCAGTTGCGATCGTCCGTATCTTCTTTCTCAGAGCGCTTGGAACGGCTCTCGTGTAGAAATCCCAGCTTGCGACTTGCAAGCATCTCCTTATATCCTTGATCTGGGCTGTCTGTTCCCCCCTCCTATTCTGAACACATGATCTTTATCCCACCCTTTTGTGTGAGTGCGTATGTCTGGAAAGTACCTTATTTCCCTCCGCGCCTTGTTCTTGCAACAGAGTCCAAAGCCGCGTGTCCGCTTACCCGACCCACGCCCAAAACATCTGTTTCTGATCTCACTGTCTCAGTCTTTTGCCTATTCTCACTTCTCCAAAACTTTCCACTGACACACACACCCTTCACATTTCAACTCCGGTACACAGATCATTATTATAATCAGCTTTTACATTTGTTAAATCACTCTCTGTATTAAACATTCGTTATATAATGATCATAAACTTTATCTTTCATCAACTTTAACTATCGATTTCTGAGTATATACTTTGTGTCTTTTTATCCTGACTTTTCCCCTGATCGTGTATGCATGTTTTCGAGGCAGCTTTCTCTGTGATCTCAACTCTTCTTGACAACATGCATCAGGGACCTGTGAATTAATGAACTACTTGTTATCTATTAATGACATATAATAACAAACTTGGTCACTGAAAGCTTTCATATCACTGCTTATATTACAGTTCCAGCTTTTAATAATCACAAATACAACATCATTTCTTTATTGTTTAATATAGTTATGTACAATGTAACTTTAAATGAATAAAATAATAATAAAATCTGTGATTTGCAAATAATGAAGTAGAAACACAGAGACAAAAGACATTTTTTTTTATTCAAACGTATTGTTCGGTTCGTCATGCGAACCGAACCGTGAGCCTCGTACCGAACGGTTCAATATGAATACGCGTATTGTTACACCCCTAATATATATGATATATACATATATATATATATATATATATATATATATATATATATATATATATATATATCAAATTCCCCTAATGCTTCTATGTGCATTGCCAACTGTCGTCTCTGTTGGTGTGGTTTAATGCAAGTGTTTCAAAGGACCATAACTTGTGCTTTAGCCTTTTTAAAGTGAACACATTGCGTAACTCGTCAGAGATGATGACGACAGGTAGTGGTGGGAATAACTCAATCGCTGAAACTACGAGCCCGTTAACTCTTGAATCAAAACTGCACAGCAGATCTGAAAGCATTCTCAGACCAATGACGTGGTTTCAACAAGGCTGCAAACATTATCAATGACGTGATTACCTTTTACTAAAGACCAGGATGTTGTAGATATACACCGCAAAGCTCCAGGATCGCACAAAGTCGTAACAGCCTACTTTCTTTATTGAATTGACAAGACCTGACACATCACATCCAGCAGTGGAAATACTGCTCCTCCACTCTTCACCTCCAGCACATTGTAACATAATGCCGGCTGAGAGCTTCACCCAGGTGCTCAAACAAATTGGTGTTGAAAGCTGCATTTGATGTAACGTATTTGACATTGTAGAGGTGGAGTTCCTCTCCCCTGTGGATGGTGCAGAGACACTAGAGACAACATAATATGGACTATCTCCCTTTCCCACTCTGTATTCTCTGCCTCTCTCTCACCCAGAGACTGGATCCAGGCTCTGTCCGCCTACGCCACCTCCAACTTCTCGCGTGCAGCGGAGCTCGGAGCAGAGATCGAGGAGCCGTGGGTGGTAGCAAATGCAGCCATTTACCTGTGGAACTACAGTAGCCACTTGTTGGCAGCTGGGGAGTACCGACGCCTGCTTCCCGCCTTCCAAAGCCTCGTGGCGATGCTCCGAAAGAAGGAGTTCTCTGGGTAGGCCGGGTCTCTAAATTACTATCAGTTTTCACTACAGGGTCTATACACCTGTCAAGGCTTTCACACACTGGTGGGTGTTTATTTTCGTGCGATTAATTTCACAGGAATTTCTCAAAATTCACCTAAGTCTCTCGTTTCACACGATCTTCTTGCAGTTATTGTGTTCACCAGTATTGGTAGACGGGCTCAGTTTATCAGTTGCTCTGTTGTTGAGTACGATATGAAATGTCCATAAAATAGGTCACTTAGTCAGCGGTTACTCAACGATAGGAAAGAGGTCCCTTGGGAGGAAAAAGTTGTTCAATGAAGCATAGCGTTAGTTCATGCAGGACACGGAAGTCATACGCCCCCAGCTGACAGCCACACACCAATCACAGCCCACTTTCACTTCAAGGAGGTTTATTTAAATTTGACTCCCTCCTCACTGATTCATTCTACACCTACGCTGTTACAGACTGCGCAGTGCTGGTGAAGCTTCGCCTCCTCCAACCCAGCCTCCGCCCCTTTTTTAGTTCAGAGTTCATCTTTCTGGCAAATGGTTGAAATGTATTTAAAAAATGGACTTCTGGCTCATTCCTGTAAACCCTTGGGGGGGGTTATAGCTCGGTGCTCCCCGTCTTAGCTTGGTAGCTGCTGGCTAATCCGGGGAGCATTCAAAGAGCGGAGCCATCATCGCCAAGTATGACGAGAGTGTTCCTGACTGAACCATAGATTAATGTACGATGCAAACAGTCTTTAAATTCAGTCGAAACTTGAAAACTGTTACATTTTCAGCCGATAGCTGCAATATGTACTCTCAGAAAATCCTTTTAGTCACGCTCAGCGTTGACTTGTAAAGAAAATGTTTGTTAATTTGTTCTCTGGCTAGCTCACTCTCAGAAAAACATGCGCTTTAAGCTCGGCTCTAGTTTCTGGCTGTAAGAAGCAGTGAATGTTCAAAATTACTTGAATGTTGGGATTCAGTGATATCATACATCTCGCTGTCCAAATCTGTGGTGTGTTTTGTTTTTTTACTTTCAGAAGGAACTACAGTATGTTTTGGCCTGCAAGCCCAAATTCCCGTCCTTGGTTTTCTCCAGATGATGTCAGTTTGGAGCATTCTCTGTATTGTATTTCTCAGGAACCGCACTCTGTTCGTGCTGCTCTGTGATGCTGTGGCCCGGGGATTGATTCAGCCTCTGTGTGGACCAGACAGCGCCGAGCAAGCCCCGCCAGGAGACGAGGGTAGAAACAGACAGGAGAAGGCTGCCAGTGCCCACGGGGCTCTCTTAGACCCTGCTGCCCTTCAGGATGTCCGCAAGGCATCTGAGGTGTGTGTGTGTGTGTGTGTGTGTGTGTGGGAGGGCGATGCTGCTAATGGCCGTGTGTGTGTGTGACAAAATGTTTCTATGAGTAGATTTAATAATCAGCACCATGGAAGTGTTTCTGACAAACACTGACATTCGGTTCTGTTAATTTATCGAAGCATGAGTCTTCAATCTCATAAAATATCCTTTTAAACGAACCAATAAAAGTGCCTTTGTTGGCAACATGTGCAAAGGCTCCGTACGTTATAAAATCAAAACCAAAGTTGGATATAAACCTCCTATGTCGCAAGACATTTGCATAAATGTTGCACACATCGCTATTAATTTGCATCAAAATGTCCTCTCTTACATACATTTGCATTAACACTCTTTAAATCCGGATTCATTTGCAAAACAATTAATGACATCACCATATCTGCATATAGATTCAGAAGCCTATCAACATAGAGAACTACTTACAACTATCTGTTCAGACTCCAGTGGTTGTTGTGCAGTCACTAATTCTGTCCAAAAACCTCTGTAGCAGATGCATAATGAATGAAATCATAAAGAACAATCTGAGTTCTAGAGGGTTTAGAACTCTTGAGGATAATGTAACATGAAATCCTGACAACACGGGCCCCAGTCTTTCTGGCTCCTACATGTCCATGCATCACAAAGTAAAGTAAAGCAAAATATTTTGGGTTTGAAGTTTGATTTGTTGCATTTTGTTGAGACGAACACGATTGACCCTCCCAGGCTGATTGCGGTGGCTTGAGCTGCTTTTAGTTTTTTCCCTCTCTGATCTCTCCACTGTGAAAACAAAGACTTCCATCATTCAAAGCTTAAGAACGGATCAGAATCTCACAAAATAGCAGAAAGGAGTGCGTGCATAATCTCTGAATGGAATTTGCTGAATCTTTGCGAGACGTGTTCAGAAACTCCAAGTTGAAATCTTTTGTATGAAACGCTTTCCACACTGTCGACTCTTTTTAAAGTTTTAAACTGGAGGTCGGCCGATAGTGGACTTTTATTGGCCAATATAGGAACGATAGTTTGGATGATGGCAGATTAATCGGCCGATGCCTATTAGCTGATAGTGTTGCGGTATGTATTCGAGAGATGATTTTCGTGGAGAGAAATAAATGTAAACGCGTCAAAGTTTTGCCCTCCATTTTCTAACCTTATTGTAGAATAATGTGTTGAATGTTTTTGCGTGAAGTGGTGTATTACTCCCCTAATAACAAGTAAATAATAGAAGTCTAAAACATCATTCAAAGGCTGTTGTGCAATGATGGCTGCAATGAACCCCCAAGGCAAGGGAAGGGAAACAGTGCAGCTTACTTTCAACCTTCCGAATGTTCTCTCTTCATTTTATGAATTATGAAACGGATTGGTATCACACTTCATGTCATCCTCCATAAAGTGTGGCTGGCTAGTCAGCTGCATATAAATCCATCACCTGGAATGTTCTGTAATTCAGTACGTAGGTCCAGTATTATTATGCTAAAAAGGTGAGTGGGTTCATCAAAACAGACGAGACTAACTGTAACTTAAGGTCCTTCCATCATAGGGATGGAAAAAGATGATCATGGATGATAAACAAAACATTTTGGGACGGTCACGGAACGGATAGTAGACCTTACCTGGAAAACAAAACAATATTCTGCACAGAAGTCGTCTATGTAGAATTGCGAGAGACAATCCAAGAATGCGTACGCAGGAACTACGAGGCCTCTCAGGAAGCATTGATTCCTCCTCCAGAGGATATGACGTGGCAGATGTTAGGGCATCGCAGATGAAAAGTTGAAACGCTCTTATGTTCACACTACGAGCAGCAAAGCACCGGTTTACAACTCGTTTTCAATGGAAGCTACGAACTGATGCCCGACACTAGTCTAGCTGTCCTTGACCGCTCAAATTGTTGGTCCGCTTTTATCTACCCACAATTCCTGTTCTGTTCCGTCGTAAAAATAAAATGTAAGAAAAACAAACCGTTTGCTATTTTACGGCAGAACTACGTCAACAAGCACTTGAGAGACACTTCAACGGCGACAATGTAGCCGGACGCTTTTGTAGCTTTGCCGCTCGTAGTGTGAACATAGCATCAGGAAGATGTACAGTTTGTTATCCCCTTCGTCGCTTAACACACATGTCGCTCCCGTGACTGTCTCGTCTCATGTCTCTGCTCTCTGTATGAGCTGCAGTTCCCAGTTGAGCCCTGTTTCCGTTCTCCTTTACTATTCAAATGATCCACCATGAATGTCGGCTCTAACTCCAGATGAAAGGCACTTTATCAGTGAATTATTAACTCGATTCCATCGTGTCGGTTTCCTCCTTGGAGGAAAGATTAAAAAAAGTGATCCGTTCCGATGCATTTTGTATAAATAGCCTGAACTGATCTTGTTTGTGTATGTTGGCC
Source organism: Melanostigma gelatinosum (assembly GCF_949748355.1). Lineage (NCBI taxonomy): Eukaryota > Metazoa > Chordata > Actinopteri > Perciformes > Zoarcidae > Melanostigma > Melanostigma gelatinosum. The sequence continues at coordinate 25,569,799 of NC_136647.1, read as the reverse complement.
GTGCCTGCAGCTGGCATGCTGGCAGAGGGCCTCTGGCTACAAAAAGGCTTCTTATAGATACATAGAATAATGTATGGTATTTGACAGACACTATGATTTACATTTTAAATGTCATTTAGGACCATGCAGAATCCTCACTGTTAATGTCGTGTTCTGCTTATTGAGCTTCTCAGGCTGCTAATACCGTACCAATGCAAGCTCATTGTCGTTTTCGACACTTCCTCCCAGCTGTGTGACTTCGGCCTTCGCATGTCCACCTGTAACACCCCAGGGGAGGCCGTCCCCATCGCAGCAAGGAAACGGGTGGTGGCCACGTGGGTGCAGGTCAGGAGGCTGCTGCAGCAGGAGATTGGCTCAAAGATGGACACTAAAGATCAGGTACCATTCTCTGCTGGCTGGTCTATGATGGTTTGTCATCATTGCTCAGCCTGTAGGAAATCATTTTGATGGATAGCAAGTTCTAGCCATAGACTGCACGTCTTTTAAAGCTACCTTCCACAGAGAGGAACATACTAGTGTCTGGTGCAATCCCTGTCTGTCATGACAGGCTAGACCATCACTGACAAAGTCCTGGAACAGGATCTCTAGAGAAGAGTGGGGACCCTATGTTCATTACATTGTAGTCCAGCATTGGGTTGGAATAACTTCAAATTAGTTACAAATTGTAAGATATTTATAAACACAATTATCCAAACGATGCAGAACATTTTTCATGTTAATTCACAGACCAATAGCCGACACTCTGCAGTGACTAGTGCAGTGACAGTGGTATTTGAGAAAACAAAGGCACCACACAAACTGTTGCTAAATAATATCCTCAAATACGAGAGAAGGGAGTAAAACATGGACACATGAGACCACATGAGTCCTGGAACGTGTTTAAAGCAGACAACTCACGGCACTCGTTACACAACGCGTTACAAGTGGAACACTTTGATCGAGCTAGAGCACCTTTCACTTCCACTGCTCTCCACCATTATGAACCACATCCTCATCGACGACCTCACCCTCTCCCCGTCTCCAGACTCCGTACATTGTTGTTGTCTTGCTCTTCTTGCTGTGAGTGCGTGAGCGGTAGTCTGGGACGGGGCAGGCCGGCAGCTGCACTTTGCTGCGGTGAATGGCTTTAACCCGGCTTTGCTGCTCCAGCTGATAATGTCCAAGAAAAACAACAGAAACCAGTCAGTCTTGCAATGTTTGTGAACTTATTTATTTTGTATTCCTTGGAGGGGATGGTATCCCTATTCTGAAAGCTTTTGTTCTGAAAGCTTTTGTTGTCCAACACAAAAAAATGTGAAATGTAAAGAAGAGTGAATACTCGCTGAGACTGTTTTCATAACATAATCACGTCACATGCACAATGCATCCTGTATTACATTATGGCTCTTCTTTAATGGGCTTATAATATTGTAGCTGATGACATTTTTGATCATCTTTTTGATGCGGTAGGTGTTACTTCCATATTACAGCATTGTATACAGCCTGATGTGCTTTGAGTCACAGCTACAAAAGGTTTGTTTCTCGCATTGCAACTTAGGAAGTGTAGCGTTAATATAAATGTTAATCTCAATAAATCCTTCATGAACTAATTTTCCACACAATAGCAAGTCATACATTATCAACTGAGGTCAGGAAACATGCAATATGATGATCCCACTGCAGCTTCATGTATGATTTATAAGCGAATAATAATACATGTATCTGTATTTTCTACAATTAAACATATGGGATTGGTGTGTGTTCAGCGTGCATTGGTTTCTTCCCCGTCTTTGCAGTGTGAGAACGAGGAGGTGTCGGCGATGACGCGCGTGCTGGTTGCAGTGGAGATGCTCCAGTGCAACAGGAACCCGAGGCATGGGGAGTTCTCTGTTCCCGGTCTCCCGTCGGTACGTATACGTCTCCGCTCACGGTTTTCTCTCCAGTGGCTGTTGCCCAGATGGGGACAACAGATGGCGAGGTGGCCCGTGTGCACACTGACACTGTCTGCATCTCATCATGTGTCAATATCTTCAAAACGACTGCAGCTGCCGCCATAATAATGCTTTGGTTGGGTCTAAACTTTGTAACTCTGTGGAGAATCCTTCTTCTTGACGCCCTTTGACCTTTTTCCACATGTTTTATCTTTTGTCTCATCCGTCCACGTCTCCTTGTCTCTCCTCCTTCCTTTCCTCCCCATTATCATTCACTCCTTCCTCTCGTCTTTTGAATTCTATACATTTCTTTTTTACATCACCCCCTTGTCCTTCCTTTTCTTTTTTCTCTCCGCTTCTCCTTTAATCTTCTTCCTTCTAATGTTTCATGTCCTGTGTACCTCTAATCACTCACCTCACTCCTTGTCTACCTTTCCCTCCATCCCCTGACTACTTCCAACATTTGCTCCACACCTTAACTCCGTGCTCGTCCTTTTTCTCATGCTTGTCTTTACTTTTTTGACTTAACTCCTCTGCTTACCGCCTCCTGTCTTTTCCCTCGCCAATCCTTTCTTCTGTTCTGCTTTTTGTCTTCCATCACACTCTTTGCCTTTCCCCCTTTTACTCACTCCTCCCAATTTACTCCATTCCCTGCCTGCATTACTTTACCCCCCTCCCATATTTTTCCCTCCCTTATTTTCATTCTCTCACATTTAATTGCCCCTCGTCTTTTCTCAACCTCCCTCTTCTCATCTTTTTTCTCACTCAATCTTCCCCCTCTTTTCCCACATCACCCTCCCCTCATCCTCCTCCCCTCCCACCTCTCTCCTCGCCTGAAAGCTGGTGAGCATGGCGTCTGAATGCAGCTGGACTGACGCCGTGGTGGAGTTGCAGGTGTGGTGCCAGCTGGCTGCCTGCTGCCACCATGCCAAGGACCACAGCTTGGTGCTGCGCTGCACCGAGAGCGCTCTGCAGCTGCAAGAAGCAGCAGCAAAGAGCCTCAGCGCCATGCCCTGTGTTTTGTAAGT